>NC_058055.1:29231871-29264371 GCF_020085105.1 Siniperca chuatsi
CTAAATAAATAAAACACTGCAGCCTTTGGGGCGCTAGCATGACTTCTGTTTTTCACTTCCTCACTGGCCAATGAAAACACAGCTTAGTTCCAACATGTGACCGTACAGCATGACCTTGAATCTGTTAGCACTTAAATGTAAAATGATTTTGACCCAGAGATTCGCTGTGCTTCCTGCTCACTGATTTATTTATAGCAACAAAACACCTAAAGAACCAAACATCTGTTTACTCAGCTAGTTTTAAACTCTGCACCGGCAAATTATCTGATGTTCAGTATATACAACGAGGCAAGGACACACGAGGACAGTGGTTGCTATAGGATACAATAGCTGAGAGTCACTTTAACAAAACTTTATTTTGTGGAGAATAACAACATTTCTAGTGAAGAAAATGAGCCCAACTTGTCAAACGCATTAGACATACTGAGGTACACTATACAGTCTCAGGTCACCTGAGAGTCATTAGAGTCACCTGAGAGTCACTGAGGTCACCTGAGAGTCATTGGAGTCAACTGAGAGTCACTGAGGTCGCCTGAGAGTCGTTAGAGTCACCTGAGAGTCATTGAGGTCGCCTGAGAGTCGTTAGAGTCACCTGAGAGTCAGAGTCACCTGAGAGTCATTGAGGTCACCTGAGAGTCAGAGTCACTTGAGAGTCATTGAGGTCACCTGAGAGTCAGAGTCACCTGAGAATCGTTAGAGTCACCTGAGAGTCATTGAGGTCGCCTGACAGTCGTTAGAGTTACCTGAGAGTCAAAGTCACCTGAGAGTCAGTCACCTGAGAGTTGTTAGAGTCACCTGAGAGTCATTGAGGTCACCTGAGAGTTGTTAGAATCACCTGAGAGTCAGAGTCACTTGAGAGTCATTGAGGTCACCTGAGAGTCAGAGTCACCTGAGAGTCATTGAGGTCACCTGAGAGTCATTAGAGTCACCTGAGAATCGTTAGAGTCACCTGAGAGTCATTGAGGTCGCCTGACAGTCGTTAGAGTAACCTGAGAGTCAAAGTTACCTGAGAGTCAGTCACCTGAGAGTCGTTAGAGTCACCTGAGAGTCATTGAGGTCACCTGAGAGTTGTTAGAATCACCTGAGAGTCAGAGTCACTTGAGAGTCATTGAGGTCACCTGAGAGTCAGAGTCACCTGAGAGTCATTGAGGTCACCTGAGAGTCATTAGAGTCACCTGAGAATCGTTAGAGTCACCTGAGAGTCATTGAGGTCGCCTGACAGTCGTTAGAGTCACCTGAGAGTCAAAGTTACCTGAGAGTCAGTCACCTGAGAGTCGTTAGAGTCACCTGAGAGTCATTAGAGTCACCTGAGAGTCATTGAGGTCACCTGAGAGTTGTTAGAATCACCTGAGAGTCAGAGTCACTTGAGAGTCGTTAGAGTCACCTGAGAATCGTTAGAGTCACCTGAGAGTCAGAGTCACCTGAGAGTCATTGAGGTCACCTGAGAGTCAGAGTCACCTGAGAGTCAGAGTCACTTGAGAGTCATTGAAGTCACCTGAGTCAGAGTCACCTGAGAGTCACTGAGGTCACCCGAGAGTCGTCAGAGTCACCTGAGAGTCATTGAGGTCACCTGAGAGTCAGAGTCACCTGAGAGTCGTTAGAGTCACCTAAGAGTCAGAGTCACCTGAGATTCAGAGTCACCTGAGATTCAGAGTCACCTGAGAGTCATTGAGGTCACCTGAGAGTCAAAGTCACTTGAGAGTCATTGAAGTCACCTGAGTCAGAGTCACCTGAGAGTCACTGAGGTCACCCGAGAGTCGTCAGAGTCACCTGAGAGTCATTGAGGTCACCTGAGAGTCAGAGTCACCTGAGAGTCGTTAGAGTCACCTGAGAGTTAGAGTCACCTGAGAGTCGTTAGAGTCACCTGAGAGTCAGAGTCACCTGAGAGTCATTAGAGTCACCTGATAGTCATTGAGGTAGGTCACCTGATAGTCATTGAGGTCACCTGAGAGTCAGAGTCACCTGAGATTCAGAGTCACCTGAGAGTCATTGAGGTCACCTGAGAGTCAAAGTCACTTGAGAGTCATTGAGGTCACCTGAGAGTCAGAGTCACCTGAGAGTCGTTAGAGTCACCTTAGAGTCATGAACTGATGAAAAAGACCTGTTGTGTGTGATATGCAGATATCCAGACTGACAAACAGAGGGAGCTCTGTCCTTCCTAAACAAAATAAAACATTTTAACTTCACTATAGACATCTGTGTAAAACTGACTTTCATGATTACTCAGACTGCTCTTATGTTTGTCTCCAGGTCCTCTTTTAGGTTCTCTGAACTTGAACCAGAATGTGTTGTGGTCAAGATCCGACTCAGCTCGACGACGGCGCTACATTGAAGAGGCCGAACTATTTAATATTGAGGTTAATGAACTGTTTAAGATAGTGGTTAATGAAATGTTAAATGTAGAGTTTAGTAACTTTTTAACCTCTCTCCCTGCTGTCTTTTCCTCCTCCAGGTTTTGTTAGCTGTGGACTATTCTGTTCTTCTTTTCCACGGCCGAGACCACATTCAGAAATATCTTCTGACACTCATGAACATAGTAAGGGAAAACATGCACACAGATTTTTAATTCCGTTTTAAATGTAAATGATGTTGCCTCAGTAATGAGTAGTGGTGTCTGGTTTTACCTGTTGGTGTACTACTGCTATAAGGTAAACAGAAGAGATGAGCTAATCATCTCCAAAATCCACAACACTCATATAGACTGGATGGTCAAACTTCCATGACCCCTCCAATGTCCCTGTGAGATTAAAGAGCTGGTCGAATGAAGGAAATTTTGTGACATCCAGTTTTTCAGCAGACAATGATAATGATGTAATGTTATCTTAACAAACACACTGTGTTCTTCCAGAAAGGTAAGATCTTAACCACGTGAGAGCCAGACCAGAGACGCCAAAGTAGTTTTTGAGACAATCTTGGAGTATGCCACAATCAATGGTATCAAAAGACGCACTGAGGAGATGCGGAGTTGTAGTGGTTTACCACAGCAATCTTAAAGCTAGTTGGGACAGTGCAAGTGATGAAGTTGGAAGTGATAAATTAACAATATTCAGCATTGTAGGTCTCAGAGATGACCAGAGATCCAGATGTTTTCTTACCATTAAATGAAGCTTCCTGACCTAACTACACCAACTGCCATGCTGCTCGGGCCACTAAACAGGGTGGAGGTGTTGCTTTAATCTTTAAGTCCATTTTAAAATTTCTAAATGGGAAAATAAATTTTATTCATTTTAGGTTCTGGTATTAAAACCATCACCATCAACTCTAAATTGCTTTGTCCAAGTAAATGGATTCCACCTTGTGGTACTTTATAGACCACCAGGGCCTTACTCCCAGTTTTTAGAAGAATTTGGTGCTCTTTGAATTGCTCTTTGTCTGGTCTCTCACCTGGAACCAGTTTACCATGGTGACCTTACCATGAATTGGTGCTGCACAACACAACAGAAAACCCCTCTGCCACATTAAGGTGGTGACTCAAGAAAGTTAATCTAGATTTCTGAAAAGAAAGGTAGAATTTTGAGATTATGATCTTGGACTTCCCAAAATATAGAAGAGATGGTCAGAGATGGATTGATTGATTTACTGCAAATATTACAGAACCTCTCTCTTTCTGTCTGTTCCAGGTTAATGAGATCTATCAGGATCATTCTCTGGGCGCCAACATCAACGTTGTTCTGGTCAGAATCATCATGTTGTCTCCATCAAAGGTACTAAACTGTGACTCTGTTTCAAATCTACCGCAGTTTTCTGGTCAGGTCACTTTTCTGTAAATGAACTAAAGTTGTTCAGTTGTTGTAATGTTTTATTCAGGAAAGACAAGCTTTCCTAGTCAATTTTACATGTCCACAGGGCAGAAGTTGTAAATATATGGTGTGTAAATTTTAGCTTGTCTCATTTACTGCTTTGTGGGCCCTCCATACAGGCCTGTGAGAGTCTGTGGTCTTAGATCTCAGGTTTTGTTTTTCAATTCAAACCAAGTAAGTAACAAAGAACAATTCAGCTTTGTGTGGTTTTAGACTGAACTCCTACAGGAAAACAAGATCATATTGTTAATCCTGATTTAATATAACTAGCTCTGTGAACGTTTCACAAGTCTAGATAGATAAAGAGGGTCAGGGAGGTGGTGTTGCTGCTATTTATAAAAGGGAACATTAAGACAACCACCATTTCCATTTTCCACCTTGCTCTCAAACTTTCTGGTTCCACCTCTATGGTCACTGCTGTTATCAAATCCCCCTGGGCTGGTAGCTACTTACTTTTCTGTTTTTTCTTCAAAAGATCAGTTTTTGTTGTGGCAAGTTTTAAAGGGATAGTTCACCCCAAAATCAAAAATACATATTTTTCCTCTTACCTGTAGTGCTATTTATCCATCTACATTGTTTTGTCTGTGGATTGTCTTGAGTAACCGGGTCATGATTTCTGGAAAGAGACATTGCTGTTGAGTTTTTAAAATGTATTTTTTGGCGCTTTGAGCACAACAAGCTGAGTCCCATTAGATTAAAAAAAGACAGAAATCTCTACGGTTGATATCTCCAAAATTCGGCAACTCACACCAAAACAATCTAGATGGATTAATACCACTACAAGTAAGAGGAAAAATATGTATTTTTGATTTTGGAGTGAACTGTCCCTTTAAGTACTTTTGGATGTCCACTCGGTATGGTACTTGTGAGTGCTTAACAGAAAAGAGGAAACATTTCCAAGATGAAAAAGTGCAACAGAGTGTACTCACACATAAATCCTGCATTAATGCCCCAGGGAATTGAATTCAGATTTTTATAGGTTTACTCGCCACTCCTGCATGTAAGTAAAAAAAAACAATAAAAATCAAAAGTGTCCCTCCATCAGTCTCAGGAGATGGTGTCTGTGGGGAATCCCCAGAAGAGTCTGGAGAATGTTTGTGGATGGTCGTATCTCCAGCAGAGGGAACAGAGTCACACCGAGCAGCACGACCACACCATCTACCTGACCAGGCAGGAGTTCGGCCCCTCCGGCATGCAGGGTACTACTACTAATACTACAAATACTACTACTGACACCATCTACCTGACCAGGCAGGAGTTCGGCCCCTGCGGCATGCAGGGTACTACTACTAATACTACAAATACTACTACTGACACCATCTACCTGACCAGGTAGGAGTTCGGCCCCTCTGGCATGCAGGGTACAACTGCTAAAACCATTTACCTCACAAGGCAGTTTGGCTGCTTTGGCATGCAGGGTACAACTGCTAATACTACCACTAATACTAATAAGTACTACTACTAAAATGATCTATAATAATAATAATCTTTACAGAGCACTTTTTAAAATCCATGTTACAAAGTGCTTCACAAAGGCAGCAAAATAAAACACACAAGTCATAAAACCATCTGGTTTTAAAAGAAAACAAGATAAAAACAAGAAAAACATTTTTAAGTAAGTAACAGTTTAAAGAAAAGTAAAACTCAAGTAAAATCAGGAAAGGCTCTCCGATAAAAGTATGTTTTAAGAAGGGACTTAAAAGAGATCACTGACTCAGCCAACCTGGTTTCCTCGGGCCGGCTGTTCCAGAGCCTCGGGGCCCTGACTGCAAACGCTCTGTCCCCTTTAGTTTTCAGCCGGGTCTCTGGAACAGACAAAAGACCTCTTCTCGAGGATTTAAGGTACGTGCTGGTGCATACGGTACTAAGAGGTCAGCAAGGCCTTGATGTGCCTTAAAAGTAATCTTAAAATCTATTCTAAAATATACCAGGAAATGTTGAAATATTTCTAAGATGATAAAAACATCTTTCTAAGATGATCTACCTGACAAGGCAGATAATAGTACCACTAATAATACTAGTGCTACTACTAACACCACCTACCTGACCAGGTAGGAGTTCGGCACCTATGGCATGCAGAGTAGATTGCTAATACAAGTACTACTACTAACACCACCTGCCCAATCAGGCCCAGACCTCTTACCCCTGACCTAGGACCTTTTGATCTCTCTCTGCAGGTTATGCTCCAGTTACAGGAATGTGTCACCTGCATCGGAGTTGCGTCCTCGTCTTTGAGGACGGTTTTTCCTCAGCCTTCGTAGCTGCACATGAAACAGGACACGTGTGAGACACAAACACACACACACACTTAAACTAAATACAAATTTGTTGGCAGAACTAGTAATCAGAAAATGTACATTTTGACTCTCAAGTGTAAAGATGATAATGGACTCCCAGGTGTAGCGGCGATAACTGACTTCCAGGTGTCCATATAGAAATGATAACAGACTCCCAGGTGTCAGCATACAGACAATAACAGACTCACCTTTATCGTTACCATAATGTATAGAAATCTTCCAAAATTCAATACTTTATTACCATTTCAATGTATTGTAGTTGATAGAAATGTTCTGCGGTTTGTCTGTTCTGTCTTTCTGTCCTTCTGTCTATCTCAGGTTAGGGATGGAGCATGATGGCGAGGCAAATGACTGCGCTGACGACGTGCCGTTGGGCAGCATCATGTCTCCACGGGTTCAGGCCACCTTCCATCGATACCACTGGTCCCGGTGCAGCTGGAGGGAGCTGCACAAGCACCTGGAGTCAGTACTACAAACAATAGTATTACTAAACGTACTGTAAAAGAAACACCGAACTGGCATCAACACGTGTATGTCAACCAAAAACTCTGTCTTTCTGTCTGTCTCTCTCTCCTCAGTACCTATGACTGTCTCCGTGACGACCCGTTCAACCATGATTGGCCGGCTCTGCCTCAGTTGCCAGGGTTTCAGTACTCCATGGACCAACAGTGTCGCTTTGACTTTGGACCAGGATACAGTCTCTGTACTGTAGTATGTCTTTCTGTCTGTCTGTCAGCTGACCTGTCTGTCTGTACCCAGATCATCTGACGAGAGGTGACCTTTGACCTCTTGCACTTTCAGGAGGAGCCACAAACCTTTATAGTTTTTAGTAACAGCGCCAGCAGTGCTGTGCATGAACGCGCTAAAAGAGCGCCGTTCATTGAACACGCTCATGTTTTTGTTGAACGGTGAACTGAACATATCCATTTGCAACTAATGAATGTGAGCATCGTTAATTCCCACGAGAGTTAACGGTACTCACGCATTGCGTTTTACGGCACCTAACATGCCAATGATTTGGTAACAGAATCTGATGGGTCACAGATTTTTGACACATCGAGCCGAAGCACCCGACCAGTCTTAGGAATTATCTGAGTGAATGATGATCACAAGAAAATACTGACAAAGGGTCAGACGAGCCGACAGCCGCAAAGTTTCTCCACCCAAGTCAGACTCACAGCATTTTGTTAACTAGTTAATTTTTTGGTACTGTGAACTTTAAAATTCAAAATTGTGAACTATGAATGTGAAGTAGTTCATTTTAATGTGTGTGAAGCTAGCTCTTGTTAACACTGACTGCCAGCAACGGTTCTATGGCAAAAACTGCTCTTTTCCAAATGGAATACTTTAAAATGAAACAGGAGATAAATCTTTGAGTTTTGTGATGTTTTTTAGTGGGACTGACATGTGCAGGTATGACCTGCTGATGTGTTTTTGGGTTGGAGGCCAACACCACATCTGTTTTGAGAAACGTTTGATGACATCACACAGAAAATTTCCACAGGACGATTTACACATCAGATCAAATTTATCAGCAGTCTTTAAACTGATGACGTCTTTCTTCTGGGAGTTTCCAACATTTCAACATGATGATGAAATTATTTTGCTTTAATCGTTAAGCTTGTTTGACTTGAGTGATGTCACTGAGTGAACATTAGTTTTTCTTGCTGTCTGTCTCTGTTTTGTTCTGATGTTTATGGTTTATTTTTGCATTTTGATGTATTCTAAATATCTTTGTATATGTGTGTATATGTGTGTCTCCAGTACACGACCCATGACCCCTGTAAACAGCTGTGGTGCAGCGACTACAACAACCCGTTCTACTGTAAGACCAAGAAAGGTCCCCCGCTCGATGGGACAAAGTGTGGACCGGGGAAGGTGAGGACACATTCAGGTCATCGTGGGTTAAAGGATGACAGGCAGTTTGATTTGTCCCAGACGTCGTCTGCTAGCTGCAACATGGCTGCAGGCTCTTAGTCTGGTTAAACTTTGGACAGAGCCAGTCTAGCTGCTTCCCCCTGCCTCCAGTCTTTGTGCTAAGCTAGGCTAATCACGTCCTGAATTCAGCTACGTGCTGAACTTCCTTGTGTCTCCATGGTAACTGTTTCTCGTTGCAGCACTGTTTTAAGGGTTTCTGCATGAAGTTGACCCCTGACCTGCTGAGACAAGATGGCGGCTGGGGAACATGGAGTCCGTACGGCAGCTGCTCCAGGACCTGCGGGGGCGGGGTCAGGTTTCGGGCCAGGCGCTGCGACAACCCAGCGTGAGTGAGCTGTCAGTCATCTGTGATGTCACAAATCAGACACACCAATCAGAGAGACTAACCTGTTGTTGTTCTCAGTCCAGCCAACGGGGGGCGCACCTGCTTCGGAAACAGTTATGAGTTCCAGCTGTGCAGCCAAGAGGAGTGTCCACCACTGACTGACTTCAGGTCAGTAGATCTACTGTTGACTGTTATTTGTGTTCACTGACTGACTTCAGGGTTTTTTGTATATTCTGTTGCACTCGACTTGACTGTACTCCATTCTGTTCTAGTCTGTTGTATATCTGAGCAGTTAGTTTGTATGTTGGTGTTCGTGTTTTTCTGCAGGTTCATTTGTTGTTTCTCTCCTTCAGGGAGGATCAGTGTAAAGTCTGGAATCCATTTTATGAACATGAAGGAAAGAAACATCACTGGCTGCCATACCAACACCCTGACCGTAAATACACACAGTACACACACACCGACAACAACAGAGGCACAGTGAGGTGTTCATGTTCAAGTCCTGGAGCTTCCTGAGCAGCTTGAGGGGGTTGAGACTGTTAAAAGCAGAACTGAAATCAATGAACAGAATTCTTGCATATGTATATTTGGACTCCACATGTTGGAGGGTGAAGTGCAGTGCAAGGTTGACTGCATCATCTGTAGACCGGTTTGGGCGATATCCAAATAGTGGGTCCATCAGGGGGCATGTGACAGATTTAATGTATGCCAGGAATATGCGTTCTAATGCCTTCAAAGCCACAGGACTGTAATCATTGAGGTCCGATATTTTTGCTGTTTTAGGAATTTGGATAATGGTGGAGTTTGAAGGTGGCTTGGACCTTTTGTTGGCCAAGTGAGGAGTTACAGATGTCTGAAGACTGGGGCCAGTTGGTCTGAGCAGTGGCTTTATAAGGCTGGCGTTAGATGGTCTGGGCCTTCTGCTTTGTTCTTGTCCAGCTTACAAAACACCCTTTTCACTGTCAGTTGTGAACGATGTTTGTAGGTAGAGAAGTTGGGGAATGGCCATGTGTTTGCAGTGGGCTTCGCAAACCAGGAAAAAAATAAATAAAAGCCTTCAACTTGTGAGGTAGTTCGGGGTCTGCATAAAGTGACTTTAAAATATAATTGTTCAGTTTATTACACACCAAAATTACAGTTTTAATTTTATTAGAGTATTTCCCCCACACACAAATCACACGATTACGAGTCATTAGTTGCACTCAGTTACTCATTTTTCCTTCGTCGCCACCCGAACACCGAGGAACACTGTTGTGTCGAGCAGGAAAGCAGGAGTACAAGGGAATAGGACCAAAATGCAGACTAGCAGCTACAGCTCAATAATTTAACCAAAAAATAAATAAATAAATAGGCTTACACTGAATTGGCAGGCAAAAGCAACTCTCAGCAAGTAAGCAGTCCAAAACAGAAAAAGCAAGTCCAACAGTGAGCAGGCAAAATCCACAAACAGGCAAGGTACAAGGGAAAAAGAATCCAGAACTCACAGGAACAAGAAACCAGGGCGCTTGACAGAGAAACAACGACAAACTGACGACTGAACAAAGGAAGGACACAGACTTAAATACACTTAGATTAGGCAGACAACGATGACACAGGTGAAACTGATTGAGACACAGGTGAAACTGATTGAGACACAGGTGAAACTGATTGAGACACAGGTGAAACTGATCGAGACACAGGTGAAACTGATCGAGACACAGGTGAAAACAATCAAAGACATGAAGCAAAACTAAACGACACTTGAGGGAAGGAGACTATTTCAAAATAAAAAAAGGAAATAACAGAACACAAACCCAAAGCCATGACAAACACTGAGTAACAGTGAGACGGAGAGTGCTGGAGTTCAGAGGGTTCAGAAGGCGATAGCTTAGGAAGATCGGCTGACTGCTGCGGCACAGAGACCTCAGGGTGTTGCGATCCAGCAGAGGCCGGAGTGGGCTGCAGCTCAGGGGATTCAGGGGGCTGTTGCAGCTCAACAGGGAGCTCGGACCGCCACGGCGCAGGAACTGGTGTCGGCCAGGCTGCCAACTGGGGACCAGGTAGGACTGCTGATGTCTCTGGGACGTAGGAACAACGTACAAATGACAAACTGACACTGAACAAAAGAAAACTCGGACTAAATACACTTAGGTAGGGGAGACAACGAGACACGGGTGCAATTTATCAAAGCGGGGAAAACAATCCAACCTGGAGGGAAAGCAAACAAAGACAGGAAGTAAAACAACAAGACACACGAGGAGAGGAGAACACTACAAAATAAAACAGGAAACAGGAAAAAACCCAGAAACTATGACAGTAACACTGAGGAACACTGAGGAACTGATGGAGCAGTCTGACAGACTGAGGAACAAAAGAGTTCTTTAACCTGTTTAGTCGAGCCTGTGTGAAATCTTCTGTTTCTTCAAATGAAACATGAGATGGGTCTGATGTTATATAACCAGCAGTTTGTTTAATCCCAGTCTCAGAGCAGATACGTAGCAGTCGACCAGAGAGACGAATATATATATTTAAAATCTATATGTGCACTCCATAAAGCAGCATCCACATCAACGTCTGAATATTCAGAGCAGGAAACTAATTTGTCTGAGTTATAGACAGAAACGAGTTCACTGGGTTTCTTGTGTCTTCTTTGGATTAATAATAAGTACACACACACACATTAAACACACATTATACACATTATACACACATGCCAACACCTGGACTGTAAATACACATACACACATTGTTTCCGAATTTAAAGATTACATGAAACTTTCCTCTCTGCTCTGTGTGTTTTAGTGTGTGTAGTGTGTGTGTGTTCACATGTTAAACTCATCACTCAGGAATCTGTTATTGGAAGGAAACTTGTGGCCTCTCCTCCCTTTAACTCTTTAAAGTCTGAAAATATTTTGGTTTCTGTCTCTTTAAACTCGTAACGTTCCACCTTAAATGTTCCACTTTAAGTAGCTCTGACTGTATCATGTTGTGATATATAATATATATCATTTATAATAAAAACATCATATTATCATCTTTCTGTGTTTGCAGCTGATTTACGCTGTCGTATGTACTGTCAGTCGAAGGAAACGTCCGCGGTGGTTTCCATGAACAGAATGGTGCATGATGGGACGCCGTGTTCCTACAGCGATGGCCACAGCGTCTGCGTCCGAGGAGAGTGTGAGGTCTTTATCTTGTTTTAGTTTCTCAACTTCTCTAGTCTATGTTGTTATATTGATGTCATTTTATTGGTACAAAAAGTAAAACTATATTAAAAATGCTAAAATATTATTGTTATACCTAGTAATAAAATATGTAATATAACTTGTAATTTTTGGTCATTTTAATGTTTTTCATTAGAACAGTTTTAGTGTGTCGCTCCTGAAACATCTCTGTCTAAAGGGACTGTGAACTTTAACTTTATTTTTATTCATTTTATTTTATAACATCTCATTTTATGTTACCATGTTTTATGTATCCATAACACAGCATAGCATGGTATGGTACAGTATAACATAGTATACAGTATACAATAGGACAATACCTCCCAGTATTCTTGTTACATCACAGAACTGCGATCCAGATCTGATCTGAGTTCAGAATCCAAGTCAATCCGTAATTCTGTCCTCTAGACCCCCAAAAAACTTGTGATATGACCTGAGTTAGTCCACCCCAAAACTACGAGGCAACGTCCTGTTCACCCACCACCACCAGCCCCCCAACACATAAATACAGCATCAACTGTCAGCAGTGGGGACAGTACAGAGTATGTAAAGACTGAGAGAGTGCATCTGAGAGTAGTAGTAGCAGAAATACTACAGTAGCAGAAATACTACCTCTACTTGTAAGCTAGTAGTTTGCAGTGTTGAACAATGTTACAGTATTTGGGGCAAATTTACACCTTCACCACCACTCATTAATATCCCCTGTTCTGTCATTCTCCACTACCTCTGCTAAAACCTTGCTAAACCAATGTTAGCTAAGCTAACTGTCTATCCCTCAGTGAGACCCGGGTGCGACTGAAGTCGCTGTCGCTGCTTCGGGTCATGCGAGTGAAATGCGAGCCGTTCCCCGCCAAAACAAGAGTTGTGTATGTAGCTATGGTTCGATGAAGTCTAGGCATTAGAACATCTGAAAGGGTTTGAGAGTATTATTTTTTTTTTATGAAGGGTGCGTGTTCAAGCTAAAACGTTGTGTTAAGTGGCTCATTTACACTGTGACATCTGTACGCCGGCCTTCATTAACTTACAGATTCTTCGTCTCTTTATTTTCCCTGATAACACTGATACACAGTCCGCTCTGTGAGGTTGAAAGCCCAGTAGATGTAATGTTCAGTCTGGGATGGACTCACCAAGTTTGTTCAAAATCACACCCATGCACAGGCACCCATCACCCACTGGTGTCTCCTCCATGTCCCAAAGAGAGCCACTGCTCTTCAAACTTAGATTTCCTCCTCTCTCCTTGTTTCCTCTCTCCTCGTGCAGCATGTAGGTTGTGATGGACAGATCGCTTCAGACCAGCAGGAGGATCGATGTGGAGTCTGTGGTGGAGATAACTCCAGCTGTAAGATCATCAAAGGAAACTTCACCCGCAGCACCAAGAAACAAGGTCTCTAAATAACATCTGATCAGAGGAGAAACTTCACCTTACATGTTCCAGTCAAATATTGGAGGCTCTTCTAACCTCAGTCAGTACAGTTGTTCCCAGAACTTCTTTGAGGTAATAAATTTACACAGGTATAAAGCCGGTGTTGCCATACACAACACAGTGATAGTGACAGGTAGTGCAGTTACTAATGAGCGCTACTGTTATTGCCGCTGATCATTTTTCTGTTGGAGTATTCATTTCTGATTGATTATTGATTACTGTTCCCATGGCCTAGGTTACCTGAAGATCCTGGAGATCCCCAAAGGAGCCCGACACCTGCTGATCCAGGAGTTCAAAGGGACTCCTCACATCCTGGGTAAGAGGAGGAAGGAGGAGTTTGTTTTGTCCAACATAAGGAACTTCTGTAGCTCGCAAGTTTGTGGAAACCTTGTTTTCATTGTTTTCACTGCTCCAGCGGTGAGGAACCAGGAGACAGATCACCTCTTCCTCAACGATGAAGATGAGCTCCCAGAATCCCGAATGGTGATTGAGAAGGGTGTGGCATGGGAGTACAGCAACACTGAGGAGCAGGAGTCCATCCAGACCACAGGGCCACTGAAATACGGAGTCCTGCTCATGGTCAGTCCGTCAACAAAAGTCCAACATGCTCAAAATGTGTCTGATTAGAGTCTAAATCAGAAAAAAGACCACCTACCTGTGTTTCTGTCCATCAGGTTCGTTCCCATGGCGACTCCAAGGTGACAGTGTCTTATAAGTACATCATCCAGGATCATCTTCGGTCCCCGCTGGAGTCCAACCTGGTGCAGGAGGACGCCATCTTTTACGAGTGGGCGCTGAAGAAGTGGTCAAACTGCTCCAAACCCTGTGGAGGAGGTATGCAACTCTGCTGCCGATTAACAGCCTGGCAGCGTCTATCGTTTTTCCAACCTACTTTAGATGAAACCACGCCCACTTCCGTATCACGAAAGCCTATGCAGCTGCGTTCCCATGGAAACCTCGCTCACGTCGGTCCCGTGAAGTATGACAGCTACAGTAGCTTGGAAAACGTAACCCTTTCATAGATGCCTGATGATCACAGTTTCACAGAGCTGAGATAATCGATCTGTTAATGTTAATTTGCCACGGTTCTAAGGTAGAAGAATTAACGTTTCCCATAACTCAACACCAGACACCCACTGAACATACAGTTAGGAAATAGCACGCTAACTAGCTAATTCTTGTTATCTGGTTGCCAGGGAAACAGTACACAAGGTTTGGCTGCCGGAGGAAGGCTGATGGGAAAATGGTTCACAGGATGTTCTGCTCCAACATCAACAAACCGAGAGCTATTAGCCGCATCTGCAACACCCACGCCTGCAGCTTGCCACGGTAATGCACTACAGGTCGCATTTGTAACACACTGCTGTCACACAGCTCACCATGTTCAGGCTGATTCCAGCTGATTGCAGGTGCAGATGCCTCTGTTCTGGCACCACAGTACCTAAAAATTGTCCCAGACTCTGCCTTCTCCAGATGAATGATGCACCAGGACTGGCACGAGTACATAGGTCACATTTTGAGTACCGACACTGTACCAAAGTTGGTCTGAGTGCTGCAAAGAAATAATGTAAGGTTTATGATTTTATTCTGTATCTGTGTATATAGATACAGAATTGGTGACATTATGGTCAACCATTAAAATTAAAAATCTGTAGATAAACACTTTCAATAAGACACTCAAGATACATGATCAAACACCAAATAGTTTCTAAGAAACCACAAATCACAAAACCTGATACATAGAAAACATTTTCATGTATTTAAAAATATTTTAAAAAGGGGAAATACTGCATAATATGAAACAATTGTACAAGATTTAATGGACCCCACTGACTATAAAATAAAGGGCAAGGGAAGACAAATGCTGGAGTACCTCTCGACCAATAAGAAAGCATGGTTTATTGTATGATATCCTACTGTTTCTTCCCCCTCAGCTGGGTGACCGGAGAGTGGGAGGACTGCAGCGCCTCCTGTGGTCACACAGGGTGGCAGCGTCGCTGGGTGAGCTGCCAGCAGACGTCCAGCAGGGGGCCACAGCAGCAGCAGCGCTCGGTGAACAGCAAACTCTGTGGCGGGGACCGACCGTACGGGAAACAAACATGCAACCGCTTCCCCTGCCCCGCTGCCTGGCGAGCCGGACCCTGGACCCCGGTACAAAGAGTGAAACCAGGGAACTATTCACAAAGTCACAAAGTTATCTTACCACCATGGGTCCTCCTAAATGGCTGGTCTACCTCTAACTCCCTTCTTTCTGGACTACCACTTCTTTCAGGCCTACCTCTAACTCCCTTCTTTCTGGACTACCTTTAACTCCCTTCTTTCTGGACTACCTTTAACTTCCTTCTTTCTGAACTACCACTTCTTTCAGGCCTACCTCTAACTCCCTTCTTTCTGAACTACCTTTAACTTCCTTCTTTCTGAACTACCTTTAACTTCCTTCTTTCTGAACTACCTTTAACTTCCTTCTTTCTGAACTACCTTTAACTTCCTTCTTTCTGGACTACCTTTAACTTCCTTCTTTCTGAACTACCACTTCTTTCAGGCCTACCTCTAACTCCCTTCTTTCTGAACTACCTTTAACTTCCTTCTTTCTGGACTACCTTTAACTTCCTTCTATCTGGACTACCTTTAACTTCCTTCTTTCTGAACTACCACTTCTTTCAGGCCTACCTCTTCTTTCAGGCCTACCTCTAACTCCCTTCTTTCTGGACTACCTTTAACTCTCTTCTTTCTGGACTACCTCCAACTCCCTTTTTTTCTGGACTACCTTTAACTCTCTTCTTTCTGGACTACCTCCAACTCCCTTTTTTCTGAACTACCTCTTCTTTCAGGACTACTTCTAACTTCCTTCTTTCTGGACTACCTTTAACTTCCTTCTTTCTGAACTACCTTTAACTTCCTTCTTTCTGAACTACCTTTAACTTCCTTCTTTCTGGACTACCTTTAACTTCCTTCTTTCTGAACTACCACTTCTTTCAGGCCTACCTCTAACTCCCTTCTTTCTGAACTACCTTTAACTTCCTTCTTTCTGGACTACCTTTAACTTCCTTCTATCTGGACTACCTTTAACTTCCTTCTTTCTGAACTACCACTTCTTTCAGGCCTACCTCTTCTTTCAGGCCTACCTCTAACTCCCTTCTTTCTGGACTACCTTTAACTCTCTTCTTTCTGGACTACCTCCAACTCCCTTTTTTTCTGGACTACCTTTAACTCTCTTCTTTCTGGACTACCTCCAACTCCCTTTTTTCTGAACTACCTCTTCTTTCAGGACTACTTCTAACTTCCTTCTTTCTGGACTACCTCTAACTCCCTTTTTTGGGGGCTACCTCTGACTTCTTTCTTTCATGCCTACCTCTAACTTCCTTTTATCTCTAAATTCCTTCTGTCTGGATTACCTATAACTCTCTCCTTTCTGGACTAAACCTAACTTCCTTCTATCTGGACTACCTCTTTCTTGTTTCTGGACTTCCTCTGTCTGTTTTGTGGACTACCACCTATTTTGGAGCTACTTTTAGCCTTAGGATGTTTGTTGAAAATGGCCCCAGACTGATAACTGATCAGGTTAGAATCTGAACATCAGAGTCTGATCGACATGTTTATGTTTGTAGTGTTCGGTATCATGTGGAAATGGGACTCAGGAGCGCCAGGTTGCGTGTTCGAGTCCCGAGGGTTCAGCTCAAAACTGCAGTGAGCCTCGACCAATCACAACCCGCACCTGCCAGGCCCCACCCTGTAGCGGTAGGCATCGACCAATCATACACCACACATTTATACTGACAGAGAGGGAGGGATGCTGGCAGTTGTAGTCTGTGTGTAGCTGACTGTATGTTTGTCTCCCCCTGCAAGGTGACCAGAAGAACTCCATCATTCAGTGGCTGTCCAGGTCTAACAGAAACTTCACAGCTCCAAAGATCTCCTCCAGTAAAACACAGATTCCTTCTACTCCTCTTCTACTTCTTCCTGCTTTCTTTTTCTCTTATTGTCCTGATTCCTCTACAGACTTCTTTTCTTTCTGCTGTTTCTACTAATTCCCCCTCTTCCAGCTCATACTCCTAATTTGATTGCTCTTCCTCTACATATTCCTCCTCTTCCTCCTCATTTCTTTTCCTTTCTTCTTAGGAGGCAGAGTTGATTGTGAATGTTACTCAGGTTTTTGTAGTCTGAGATGACATCTGACGGTTTAAAGCATAGACTGTATATAAAGATGGACGACATGACAGCTCCCAAAAAGTGAAGCCAAAGCATCTGGATCTCCCCCTGGTGGCTGGTTGGTCATAAACCCCGCCCCCTTCACGTTAGCTGATGGGACACGGGCCAAACTAAAAAATCAAAGTACACGTCAAATCAAATCCATTTTTTCCAAAGATGTTTTCTGACATTTTAGGTAGTTTTTATCCCTCTGATGTTTGTTCAAGTGTTCATTTTTCTGATAAGTTTGGTTTTAATTAGTTATTTGATGCTATAAAAAGGGGGTTTCACGTCATGATTGACAGCTGAGGCCGGCACACGATTGAGTCGGGTGTATGGGCGGGACTTTGATACCGCGGCTCCACCCCCGATCACTACTGCGTAGACTCCAAATGACGTCACCGGTACAAGATGGCAGCTCCCGTATCCGGATATTTTGGCTTCATTTTTGTGCAGTGGGAGGACGTGGAGACGCATCGTCCATCTTTGTAAACAGTCTGTGGTTTAAAGACTGATTGGATTTTCCCTTGATGGAATGTGATTTTACTGATTTTGCTGAGTAGCAGGACAGGAGGATGGAAAAGGATTAAATTTGAACTCTTGATGTTGTCTACAGAGGGTTTAGTTTATTTCTTGTTTGTTTTGGGCTCATTTTGTTTTATTTGCAGTGACTCAGAACCCATAAATCTGCCCAACAATCAAAACAAAAGCTACAGTCGAGCTCTTTCTCTACAAAGAAAAATGAGATAGAGATAACGAGAACACTTATTAATACCAGGTGTAAGTGTAAAGCTGAGATGTGATGTCATTATTCAGATGATGTATCCAGGTACAGATTACAGGGTAACACCAGGTGGAGATGATGCAGATAAACAGCTGTCACAACAAAATAAATAAACCTGAAAACATCACGTTGGGCTGACTGATCACCTGTTCTGCTCTGATGGTCAAACTTCACTAACTGAACCATTGCTGCTGCTCTGTCTCCAGGGCAGCGTTGCCGTGGTGACCGCTCAGTGTTTTGCCGGATGGAGGTGTTGAGTCGGTACTGCTCCAATGCTGGATACCGTCAGATGTGCTGCAAGTCTTGCAGCGAGGGAAACTTCAGCAACTCTGACAACTTCAGCAACTTCAGCAGCACGAACCCGCCGACTGCCAACAGCAGGTCAGACCAAGCGTCCACCTGGAATATTCCATTAACGGTTGGGGGGGGGGGCACACAAAAACCACCACGACTGAATGGTATTTGAACTGACTTTGTATTTGTAGAGAGAAGTTGGAGGTTTTCACATTCAGTTCAGTACAGTCAGAAGGTTGGAAGGTGGATTTTTTGCTGTTGATGGAGCTAGGCTAGCAGTCTTTGTGCTAAGCTAGGCTAACCACATCCTGGACCAATCTCTAGAGATGAAAATGATATCCATCTGAGAACAAGAGGATTTATGTAAAATGTTTGAGTGTTACTGTGAGGCACTTCTGACATTAACATTCAGTCTTATTGATTGCTGAAAGGATCCTATATATCTTTTGGGTATTTCCATTGAGAGCTTTCTCTCTGCGAGTTTTTCTCTGAGCTCTTCTCACTGGTTAGAAATGGCAAAATGTGATGTCACATATTTCTGTGCACCAATCAGGATTTAGCGATATTTGAATCAAAATGTGAGAACAGTTCTGTTTTGCTTTTTTCTAATTTTCAATAAAAAGGGTCAGTCAATTCTAATAAAACTCTGACCCGCAGTCCAAAGCTGTTTGGAGAGTTTTTGAGTGTTTAACTTCCAGTAAATATTACTTAAGGATGTTTTCTCCAAGCTTCGAGTTTGATAGTTGCACATTTATTAATAAATAATTAATATTAGACAAATACTTCAGATTTGAAACCATGTTTTTAGGGGCTTTAAACAGTCCTGATCTGATGTCACTTCCTTGTTTTTGTCTCCTAGTTCGTGGAGTTTAACCACAGAGACGAGTACTTCAGCATCCACCTCCTCCTGGTCTGACAGCAGCTACATCATCAGTGACATTGTTAGCGACGTCATCAGCGCTCCACCTCCCAGCTTCACTCCGCCCCCCACCAGCAGGAGCAGCACCGACTTCGTGTACGTGGAGTACAACGATTACGACGAGTATTCGTCCTATGAGGATCCTTCTGTTTCCTCTGACGTCATTCCAACTACAACCACTACGACAAGGCGGCCAAGAAAAACTGCTTCACCACATTTATTCAAGAGCACTCCCACAATGCCCCCTGCTACAGTTCCCACAGTAACTGCTGATGGTCAAAGTCCAACAGCAGGGCCGGACAGGACGTCTGCCGTCCCACAGTTCCCCACCGCCACAACATCAGCTGATCCTGATGACATCATCCCCGCCACATCATTATCAAACAAAATGTCAGGAGGAAGGAGCCTTCAAACTAAAACTACTCTGACAGAAACTGAACCAACACCAACATCGTCCTCCTTCTTCCCGCTCTCTAAGAAGGAGAACAACTCGGTGGACGAGGTCCCGTACCGGATCGTGGGATTGGATGGTGACATCAACAGGGGACAGCAGAACTACTTTGTGCCGCGGATGCCGCCGTTCCGCGAGCGAACACAAAACAGACGCATCCAGCAGCTTCTGAACGAGAAACGACGTCAGGACCTTCTGAAGCGATACAGCAGGAGCAGAGAGGGCAGGACTGACAGGAAACACGCCGGATTATAAAAACATGAAAATATTTCTGCTGAGGTTTTAGTTTTATTGTTCACTTGTGATGCCGCATCTGCAGCTTGCTCACTTTCTGCTAACGCTAACGAACTCTCAACGAGAAACAGAAACAGAGCCGACAACAAAACAAACGACTGATGATGATTTTCCACCAGGGTCTCTGGATTTTCAGTTGACGGTCGTGTTTTAAAGCAACATTAGCTGTCCTTGAATCACAAAAAGTGTAAAGTATCCTGAAGTCTAGACTGGATCCTAAAAGTTTAGCTGTATAAGACCAGAATGTGGAAACGTTCGCTTCATTCCAAAAACTCCTCATCCATCAGAGTTTGTCTGGTTTTCAGTTGTTGTTCTTTTTACATTACTGATGTTTGTACCAAATAATCCTGTTTCTAAATAAAGCAAAGTCTCATCCAGCTGCTGATGTCATTACGACTCATGAACCTGTTAACCCTTAAAGGTGTAGTTCAACATTTAGTGAAATCCTCCTCTTCTCTTCCTCTCTCGGAGTCAGATGTTCAGATTGATGCCACTCATGTCTGTACGCTAAATATGAAGCTACAACAGTTGGTTAGCTTAGCTTAGCATAAAGACTGGAAACAGGGGAAACAGCTAGCCTGGATCTGTCCAAAGAGAACAAAATCCACCTACCAGCAGCTCTGAAGCTCCGTGATTAACATGCTCCACTGATGTGTAAAGACAACAGATCCCTGTTTTCACAAGGAAATAAACAGTAAAAACCCAGTAAAGCAGACAATACTTCGGTTTTTGTACGTATCAATCTTTTTGTCTAACTCTAAGCCAAAAAGCTAATTTCCCAAAATGTCTATTATTCCTTCAAACACAAACCTCAGGTGTTTACCATATTGCGTCAGCTGTAATTCCTTAACTTAATTCAGTTAAACCCTGAAGTCTGTGCTGCTGTTTTCAGTCTCGTGTTTAAAGCTGTTTCTGGATCAGTTTGAGCTGCGTGGCGTTTTATTTTTCAGGCTCTTAAGAGTTATTTATGTTTTTTGTTAAATTCGTTCTCTGTGCATCATGAAGAGCAGCTGCTCGTTTGTTTAATGTTAAACTGAATTCAGATCAGATGAGTCACAGTAGCTTCGTGTATTAATGTCTGCAGTTTGAGTGGAATCAGTGGAAACAGCTGACTGGTATAAACTTCACATGTTTTCAGTTGTGGATGTTTGTTTTCGTTCCTCCATCACATCCAGATGTGACAAGATTCAGTTTGCAGCATGAAGTTAAACTGAAGGTTTGTTTCTGCTCTTTAAATCACATGAAACATCGTCTCAACGCTGGATCTTTATTCCTTTTTAATGCAGAAAAAACAACAAGCAGCTGATTTATTTTCCAACTTTATTTTGGTTGAACAAAGTCACAAAACTACGAAGGACAAAGAAAAGAAAGAAAGGTAGTCCCAATAGTTTTAATTAATTTGTTATTAATACATAAAAGTTCAAAGATGAACCGTTTATTAAGCAGGTTGAGTTGGTTTAAAGTTGACTACTTAAATTCTTTATTAACAATAAATTCAACCTTTTTTGTCGTATATAGCGCAGTGCACAGTATGAGGACCCAAGTGCAGAAGACCAGGAAGCGGTAAGTGGATGAGGAAGCAGGATGACTTCAGTATTTATTTGGTGATTGTAGCTTACAGGCAGGTACAGGTAGATGCAGGTAACAGGTGGGTACAGGTAGATGCAGGTAACAGGCGGGTACAGGTAGATGCAGGTAACAGGCGGGTACAGGTAGATGCAGGTAACAGGCGGGTACAGGCAGATGCAGGTAACAGGCGGGTACAGGCAGATGCAGGTAACAGGTGGGTACAGGTAGATGCAGGTAACAGGTGGGTACAGGTAGATGCAGGTAACAGGTGGGTACAGGTAGATGCAGGTAACAGGCGGGTACAGGCAGACAGCTAACAGGCGGGTACAGGTAGATGCAGGTAACAGGCGGGTACAGGTAGATGCAGGTAACAGGCGGGTACAGGCAGATGCAGGTAACAGGCGGGTACAGGTAGATGCAGGTAACAGGCGGGTACAGGTAGACAGCTAACAGGCGGGTACAGGTAGATGCAGGTAACAGGCGGGTACAGGTAGATGCAGGTAACAGGCGGGTACAGGTAGATGCAGGTAACAGGCGGGTACAGGCAGATGCAGGTAACAGGCGGGTACAGGTAGATGCAGGTAACAGGCGGGTACAGGCAGATGCAGGTAACAGGCGGGTACAGGTAGATGCAGGTAACAGGCGGGTACAGGCAGATGCAGGTAACAGGCGGGTACAGGTAGATGCAGGTAACAGGCAGGTACAGGCAGATGCAGGTAACAGGCAGGTACAGGCAGATGCAGGTAACAGGCGGGTACAGGCAGACAGCTAACAGGTGGGTACAGGCAGATGCAGGTAACAGGCGGGTACTGGTAGATGCAGGTAACAGGCGGGTACTGGTAGATGCAGGTAACAGGCGGGTACAGGTAGATGCAGGTAACAGGCGGGTACAGGTAGATGCAGGTAACAGGCAGGTACAGGTAGACAGCTAACAGGCAGGTACAGGTAGATGCAGGTAACAGGCGGGTACAGGTAGATGCAGGTAACAGGCGGGTACAGGCAGATGCAGGTAACAGGCAGGTACAGGCAGATGCAGGTAACAGGCGGGTACAGGTAGATGCAGGTAACAGGCGGGTACAGGCAGATGCAGGTAACAGGCGGGTACAGGTAGATGCAGGTAACAGGCGGGTACAGGCAGATGCAGGTAACAGGCGGGTACAGGTAGATGCAGGTAACAGGCGGGTACAGGCAGATGCAGGTAACAGGCGGGTACAGGTAGATGCAGGTAACAGGCGGGTACAGGCAGATGCAGGTAACAGGCAGGTACAGGCAGATGCAGGTAACAGGCGGGTACAGGCAGACAGCTAACAGGTGGGTACAGGCAGATGCAGGTAACAGGCGGGTACTGGTAGATGCAGGTAACAGGCGGGTACTGGTAGATGCAGGTAACAGGCGGGTACTGGTAGATGCAGGTAACAGGCGGGTACTGGCAGATGCAGGTCCAGGTAATGGAAAACAGGTTTACCTGCTGGCAGTGGTCAAAACCAGGAAATGAGTCCAACAAGGCTAAAGAAATCCGACAGGGAGCAGGCAAAGTTCAATGTCCAGAATCCAGACCTGGTCTAAGGGAGACAAAGAATAGTTCCAGCAGAACTCACCTGAACCAACTTCCTGTCCGCTTGACATAAGTACAATGAAATACGCACATGACAGGAAACAACAAAGGAAAAGACAGGGACTAAATACACTAAGGAAGGTGAGACAGCGAGACTCAGGTGGAAACAATCAAGGAAGGGCCAACAATCAAAACTGGAGGGAAAACAGACAGGAAGTAAAAACACAAGACACACAAGGGGAGGAGAATACTACAAAATAAAACAGGAAATATGACAAAACCTCAAACTATGACATTTTTGTCCTACAAAAATCCCATATTGAATATTTGAGGGCTGTAACAAATTAGTGTTTTCATTATTATCATTAATTAATCTTGATTCATTGATTAACTGTTTAGTTTCTAAAATGTCATAAAATAGTGAAGTCTCAGTTTCTCAGAGTCCAACGCGACGTCTTCACGTCTTGTTTTGTTCGACCAACAGAACACAGAGAGGTCCAGTTTAAAATCTGAGACACTAAAAAAGCTGAAACTACCTTGCTAACTAAATGATTAATCGATTATCAAAACAGTTGTAATAGAAAATCAGTGGTGGACAAAGTTCTTACGTCCTGTACTGAAGTAAAAGTAGCAGTGCCATCATTTTGAAATACTCTGTTACAAGTAAAAGTCCTGCATTCAAAATGTTACTTCAGTAAAAAAGTATTAACAGCGAAATGAACTAAGAACCAAAAGTAAAAGTACTCATTATGCAGAATGGCTCGTTTCAGATGTTTATATTAGATATTTCCATTGGCTTTATATCTCTATTAGTTAAACTACTGGACTATAATTAATGATGTATTAACAAGTTAGCAGCATTTTAATGTTGTAGATGGAGTCATTTTTATAAAGTGCTCTCTATAAAAAGTGCCCTGAGATAACTTCTGTTGTGCTATATAAATACAACTGAACTGGATTATGACTACTTCATACAGTATTTTATATCGATAACATGTCATCAGACTTCATAAGATGTTTTGTATGGAGTAAAAACATGCACTTAGTTATTTTACTCCAGAAACGTAAACAACATGCAGCCTGCGGATGAGACTCGATACCTGTGAGGACAAACTCCGGGCTCTAACAGAAGCGCTGCTGCTCCTGGCAGGATAAACTCCGGGCTCTAACAGAAGCGCTGCTGCTCCTGGCAGGATAAACTCCGGGCTCTAACAGAAGCGCTGCTGCTCCTGGCAGGATAAACTCCGGGCTGAAGCAACCCTCTCTCCGTCCTTCACAGACATCAGGAAGCCAAGATGGCGGCCGCCGTAGTGAGGAGTCTCGGCTCCAGTTTGGGTAAAAACCTCCGAGAGATCCGCGTCCACCTCTGCCAGACCTCCGCGGCCAGCAAGGGGGCCAGGTGAGCTCCGAGCCGGCCTGCTGTGGCGGGAACAACCGATACGTTGTATACCGAAATATCAATAAAAATGATCCGACTTCTCCTGCCCGTTAGCTTAGCATCATATAGAATGACCTGAACACAGCTAACAGCTAACAGTTAGCTGCTGCTAACATCAGAATGACCTCAGAGCGGCTAGCGGCTAGCAGCTAGCAGCTAGCGGTTAGCATGAAACGTCAACACAGAGCAGGTTGTGTCAATGAACAGTTTAATTTCATTAATAATAAAGCTGAGCGTTTTAAATGTGCACGTGTTTATTAATTAACTGTATTACTGATGTGTTCAGTTATTTTAATATGATTTAGAGCAGAAATAATTATTATTAGGACAGAAAATAACTATTTGAGTATGAACATTTAATTCTAAAGGTCATTTGGTTATTTCCTGTTTAATACCAACAACATTTCACATCTGTAATTCTCCACGCAGCTGTAAACTCTAAAATCATTACAGACAGATCTTATGAGTAAAAACAGAAAATGTGTTGAGAGACATTATAGCTGTTGTAGAAGCTGAAAACTGCTCAGACCTTAAAAATAATAACGTCAACAGAACGATTGAACGCGCGACGTCTGCTGTTACCAAGTTACGTGATACCGTGCTAATGAAGCGCAGCGTCTGTGTTTCATAGAGACTTTGTGGAGCAGCACTACGTGAGCCTGAAGAAGTCCAACCCAGACTTCCCGATCCTGATCAGAGAATGTTCTGGAGTCCAGGCCCGAGTCTGGGCCCGATACGGTGAGTCTGCACAGTACCGATCACTTAAAGGTGTATTTCACTCTTTTAGCATTGTTATATTTACGTCAACAAACGAGTTAATGAACCGATGAACCAACAGTGTTGACGTGCTAACAGTGTTGATGTGCTAACAGTGTTGACGTGCTAACAGTGTTGACGAGCTAACAGTGTTGACGTGCTAACAGTGTTGACGAGCTAACAGTGTTGACGAGCTAACAGTGTTGACGTGCTAACAGTGTTGACGAGCTAACAGTGTTGACGTGCTAACAGTGTTGACGAGCTAACAGTGTTGACGAGCTAACAGACGGAAGCTCTGCAGGTCCAAACTCAAAGTCACTTTCATTAATCAGTAAGTGGCCTTTAAAATGGTTCTTGTATATTTGGAACGGTTCCACTTCCAAACCAGTTCTCAGCTGCTTTCAACTCTTACTCTTCAGCTGACACTTCACCTGCTTTCAATTTTTCTAATTGAGCTGACACTTCAACTATATACAGGGCTCAAACTATAACTTGTAATGCTTTCTGTGATTACACTTCAAATGACACCTAAAATCATTTTAGTTCTTACACTTCAACTGCTTTCATTGCTTTGATTAAAACTGCTGCTTTCATACAACATTTCACATGTGAACAATTAACATTTCTGTTTCTTAATGAATATCTGGCTCCATTTCAGAACCGACTCAGCTGCTTTCATCTCTTATGCTTCAGCTGACACTTCACGTGCTTTCAGTATTTAGATACAAACTAACACTTCAACTGCCTACAGGGCTAAAAGTTGAAGCTGTAATTTATAATGCTTTTGGGATTACTGTCCAACTTGTTTCAGCTGCTTTCAGCTCAAACGCTTCAAATGACACCTCAAATCATTTTAGTTCAGACACTTCAACTGCTTTCAGCGGTTCAACTTAAACCATAACTCGCACACAAAAACCATTAACGTTTTAACATGTTTACGTGTTTAAACCTGCAGTTTTCAGTGTCGGCGAGAACACTTCAGTTTCCTTCAGAATAGTCAACTTTATTCATACAGCCGGACATCAGCAGGCGACGCCCTCGATTCAGGAAAACTTTTAACGGGGAAAAAATGGAAGAAAGCTCAGGAATAATGTTGTAGTTCAATATTTTAATATTTCAGCGACATAATTTTTAAGATGTCGTGTTTTACTGAAGTCAGTCTGAATGATTTTAAGCGAGTTGTCGTTAAAAACCAACAACATTAAGGTTTTTGTTGCGTGTTCTGTTTGTGATCGTTGTATTATCAGTAAATATCTGTATTGATATCCCGATAATAATAATAATAATAATAATAATAATAATAATAATAATAATAATCATAATAATGCTGGTGTTTTGTGTTCAGAGTTCGGTAAAGAGAGCAGCGTCTCGGTGGACAACATGTCAGCTGATCAGGTGGCCAAAGCTCTACAGACTCTGGTTCAGTCCAAACCTTAAACCCCCGTCTCCGCTGGAAGTGGTTCAGTCCGGATCGACTCACCTGCTTCATTCATTCAGTTTGTGTGTAAATGTGTTGATATGAATAAACCTCAGTTATTAATGTCACTATGTTTCCTGCTTTATTATTATTATTATTATTATTATTATTATTGAGCAGAACAGCTTCACTGAAAGAAGATCACGTTGATTATAAATGACTCTTATATTTAAACATATGGAGCTGCTTTATAACTTTATGTGCAGGTCTTTAGTTTACACAGCAGGTGCGTCAGTCTGGATGTAAATGTTTAATTAATGAACCTGCAGCAGCAGAAACACCGGCTGCTCCTGGAGAACCTTCTGCAGCGACTCTGCTGGCCTGAAGGGGGCGGCGCTGCGCCGCGGCTCGGTCAGCCGGCAGAGACATTACCCCGAGAGCAGAGAGACAGGCAGAGAGACAGAGACATTACACCGAGAGCAGAGAGACAGGCAGAGAGTCAGACAGGCAGAGAGACGGGCAGAGAGACAGGCAGAGAGACAGAGAGTCAGACAGGCAGAGAGACAGGCAGAGCAGAGACATTACACCGAGAGCAGAGCAGACAGAGAGACAGAGAGTCACAGAGAGAGACAGGCAGAGACATTACACCGAGAGCAGAGAGACAGACAGACAGGCAGAGAGACAGGCAGAGAGACAGGCAGAGACATTACACTGAGAGCAGAGAGACAGACAGGCAGGCAGAGAGACAGAGAGAGAGACAGACAGGCAGAGAGAGAGACAGAGACATTACACCGAGAGCAGAGAGACAGGCAGTCAGAGAGACAGGCAGAGACATTACGTCAAAGGAGAAAAGGCTCGTGTGTTTTTATTATTATGTTCACATTAAATAAACCCCAGAAGAAGAGTTAGATGTCTGCAGAGAGGAGGAAGACCGTAATGACTGCTGAAAGTGATTCTGGTTCATTGAGTTGGACCTTTGATTTGATTGGTAAAGAATAAAGGTGTCACGTGCTGAACCTGGGTCAGGTGCGGCCTGCAGGCGGCGCTGTGTTCCCTCCAACAGGAAGTGACGCAACAGCACAACAGAGTGAGGATCCGGTGAAGAAGCTAACCGGCTAACGTTAGCAGCGCAGATAAAGAAACACTGAGGTTCAGAGTTTCTCTTCTGACGGGAACAAACTCCTCTTCAGGCTGAAGGAGAGAACCGACACTCCGCCGAGATGCCTGAAAGTAAGTCCGAGCTCCGGAAGTCTGTTAGCGAGACATTTATTAGCAGGCGAACAGCCTGTTAGCCTGCGTTAGCACCATGCTAGCCGATCTGTTAGCTAAAGAGATGCAACTCTGTTAACAGCCGATAAAAGGCGACAACATGAAACTTGAAGTAAACGTGATTATTAATAAAGAAGTGGCGGGGGTGTTTTTATCAAACCGTCTAAACGTTGAATCACTCTTTATGAGGCTCGGTTAGCTTAGCTTAGCTTAGCTTAGCTGGACTCCGTTCACATTCGTCGCCACAGACAGCTGAAAGCATCAGTGTCTTCACATCGGCCTGATGATGAAACTCATGTTCACCACAGGCTGTCCTGTGTTATGTAGATATTGCTATCAGCTATCGATTATTTTAGCAATCGAGTACTCTACCGATTATTCCATCGATTAATCGGAAAATAAATACTTTTGCTGTATTAAAGAGCAATAGTAAATATGCAAACGAGAAAATAAGACAGGTCTCTTAAAATGAACAACAACCTTTTTTTTAAAAAGAAATCTACATTTGTATTGCTTAAATTGCACAGAATGATATTATCTGTCGAAACTAAACCTGTTTGTTGCCTTTAAGTGTTGTATTACATTCTGGGTTTTAAAGAAAACGTGTTCTGAAATGCTTTAAAAAGGTTTATATACTAAGTTATATACTAAGCTTCAGCCGGGCCACAGCTCAGTAACGTGAGCCTTCACTGTCTTCTTCATGGCTTCTGTAGCAGAAACAAACTGACATCATCATCATCATAATAATAATAATAATAACGTGAATGAAGCTCAGGCCTTCACAGACTGACTGCAGCATTTTATTTTCTGTGGTTAATAACTCCGGGTCATAACTAGCCGCCGCACTGATGTACGTGGTTAACGAGCCGTTACATACGGCCAGAATGAACGCAGCCGCCAGCCTCCACCGGCCTTCATCCTCCGCGGACCGGATGCAGAGGCTGAAGCCGAGGCGTCGAGCCGTTGAAGTCGGCTGGTTACAACAGACGCACTGTGCAGCGTTTTCATGGACGCTTCCTGTTTCCTCCTCTTTGTAACCCTGCTGTCAGATCTCGCCAGAGACGCTCTGAACGTCTCTGATCGCACAGCGTCAGCGCGCTGTAATAATCATCTGTGCGAAACACAGTGCGCTGTATATAGTTATATACAAAGCTAAGATGCAAATCATTTGAATTGATGATCTTTAGAGAGCGAGTTAGTCGAGGAATCAGCCCAGCTTCATAAATCCATCGTGGGTCGGGCTGTAGTTACCTCCACCTGTGTGGTTACCTTAAGTGTATCACACCGCCTACTCATTAAAACACGGCTCCATCGTGAAGCTGGTGGTCAACAACATGATTTGTTTACCAGCAGCATGACCTGTATGAAGTGAGTGTACTGTAGCGCCCCCTGCCGTCAGTCCGTAGCGCCCCCTGCCGTCAGTCCGTAGCGCCCCCTGCCGCCAGTCCGTAGCGCCCCCTGCCGCCAGTCCGTAGCGCCCCCTGCCGCCAGTCCGTGCGCGCCCCCTGCCGTCAGTCCACGTACGTGCTGCGCGCTCCCTGCCGTCAGTCCGTACTGTGGCGCCCCTGCCGTCAGTCCGTAGCGCCCCTGCCGCCGTCAGTCCGTGAGCGCGCCCCTGCCGTCAGTCCGTGCGCGCCCCTGCCCGTCAGTCTGTAGCGCCCCCCTGCCCCTCAGTCTGTCCGCCCCTGCGCCTGCCGTCAGTCCGTGCGCGCCCCTGCCGTCAGTCCGTGGCGCCCCTGCCGCCAGTCCGTGGCGCCCCTGCCGCCAGTCTGTAGCGCCCCCTGCCGTCAGTCCGAGTACTGTAGCGCTCCCTGCCGTCAGTCCGCGTACTGTAGCGCCCCCTGCCGTCAGTCTGTAGCGCCCCTGTCCCCTGCCGTCAGTCCGTAGCGCCCCCTGCCGTCAGTCCGTAGCGCCCCCTGCCGTCAGTCTGTAGCGCCCCCTGTCCCCTGCCGTCAGTCCGTAGCGCCCCTGCCGCGTCCCGCCTGCCGCCAGTCCGTAGCGCCCCTGCCGCCAGTCCGTGCGCGCCCTGCCGTCAGTCCGTGCGCGCCCCTGCCGCCAGTCCGTGGCGCCCCTGCCGCCAGTCCGTGCGCGCCCCTGCCGCCAGTCCGTAGCGCCCCTGCCGCCAGTCCGTGCGCGCCCCTGCCGCCAGTCCGTAGCGCCCCCTGCCGCCAGTCCGTAGCGCCCCCTGCCGTCAGTCCGTAGCGCCCCCTGCCGTCAGTCTGCGCCTGCTGCTGTCTGTAGCCCCTGCCGCCAGTCCAGGCGCCCCTGCCGTCAGTCCGTGGCGCCCCTGCCGCCAGTCCGTAGCGCCCCTGCCGCCAGTCTGTAGCGCCCCCTGCCGCCAGTCTGTAGCGCCCCCTGCCGCCAGTCTGTAGCGCCCCCTGCCGTCAGTCTGTAGCGCCCCCTGCCGCCAGTCTGTAGCGCCCCCTGCCGTCAGTCTGTAGCGCCCCCTGCCGTCAGTCCGTAGCGCCCCCTGCCGCCAGTCCGTAGCGCCCCCTGCCGCCCTGCGCCGCCCCCTGCCGTCTGTCTGTAGCGCCCCCTGCCGCCAGTCCGTAGCGCCCCCTGCCGTCAGTCCGTAGCGCCCCCTGCCGCCAGTCTGTAGCGCCCCCTGCCGCCAGTCTGTAGCGCCCCCTGCCGCCAGTCACTAACTTGTGTTTTCTGTGTGCAGCTGAGAGTTACTCGAACCCTCTGGCTCCTGAAGGCCACGAGCTGGACGACCACAGAGCTGCTGCTCAGTGAGTATCAATACAGTGTGTGTGTGTGTGTGTGTGTGTGTTATTCTGTACTGTGTGTGTGTCTATTAACCATGTGTGTCTCTTCAGGTCCAAACTGACCAATGATGACTTCAGGAAGCTGCTGATGACACCGCGGGCGACGCCCTCCTCGGCCCCGCCCTCCAAGTCCAGACACCATGAGTGAGTAACACTTCACAGCTGTGGGGACAAACTCTGAGCAGTGATGATGATGATGATGATGATGATGATGCGAGTGACTGGATTATTTTATTTCCCAGAATGCCTCGGGACTACAACGAGGATGAGGATCCTGCAGCGCGGAGGAGGAAGAAGAAGAGGTGAGATCTCGCCGCTCAGCTCCTAGTGGGAGTTTAGGGCTGATACAGTCCGCAGCTGTTGCCAGGCAACCAGCTGAGACTCCACTTCCTGTTAGGAAATAAATAAATGAACTTTTCTGAAACGAAAAGTAATAATATCTGTGGTGTCAGGTCACATGACCTTTTGAGAAGTGTAAAGCAGACTGAGAACCAATCAGGACTAAAGGCGGAACCAGCGTTTAACACGTCAATATGAAACAACAACTTATTCATAAGCGTCGTGAAATTATTGATTAAACTAACGATCAGACTGATCGCAGCAGCTTCAAACATCCCGTGATGCCGCAGCACGTAACGCCAGGTGGTTTCCATGGTAGCACAAAACAGTGTTTCGGCTGTGCTTAGATTGAATGAGAAGAAAAGTCTGATTCTGACGTAAAACTGTTAGCTTCTTCTGCAGCTAGCATGCTAACACAGGTCCTCAGCACTTCACCAGCAGCCTCAGCTTCTTTCACACAGTCTGTTCTTTTGATCAGCTCCAGTTCATCAGATCATGTTATTAATTTATTAATTATTGATTTCTTTTGTTGCAGCTACTATGCTAAGCTACGTCAACAGGAGATGGAGCGCGAGAGAGAGCTGGCCGAGAAATACAGAGACCGAGCGAGAGAGAGACGAGACGGAGTCAACAAAGATTACGAAGAGACGGAGCTGATTAGCACCACGGCTAACTACAGAGCTGTCGGACCCACCGCTGAGGCGTGAGTACTGCTGATGCTAACAGTGCTAAAAGTACAGCTAACTACAGAGCTGTCTGACCGTCCGCTGAGGCGTGAGTACTGCTGATGCTAATGCGAACAGTGCTAAAAGTACAGCTAACTACAGAGCTGTCTGACCGTCCGCTGAGGCGTGAGTACTGCTGATGCTAATGCTAACAGTGCTAAAAGTACAGCTAACTACAGAGCTGTCGGACCCACCGCTGAGGCGTGAGTACTGCTAATGCTAATGCTAACAGTGCTAAAAGTACAGCTAACTACAGAGCTGTCTGACCGTCCGCTGAGGCGTGAGTACTGCTGATGCTAATGCTAACAGTGCTAAAAGTACAGCTAACTACAGAGCTGTCGGACCCACCGCTGAGGCGTGAGTACTGCTAATGCTAATGCTAACAGTGCTAAAAGTACAGCTAACTACAGAGCTGTCTGACCGTCCGCTGAGGCGTGAGTACTGCTGATGCTAATGCTAACAGTGCTAAAAGTACAGCTAACTACAGAGCTGTCGGACCCACCGCTGAGGCGTGAGTACTGCTGATGCTAATGCTAACAGTGCTAAAAGTACAGCTAACTACAGAGCTGTCTGACCGTCCGCTGAGGCGTGAGTACTGCTGATGCTAATGCTAACAGTGCTAAAAGTACAGCTAACTACAGAGCTGTCAGACCCACCGCTGAGGCGTGAGTACTGCTAATGCTAATGCTAACAGTGCTAAAAGTACAGCTAACTACAGAGCTGTCTGACCGTCCGCTGAGGCGTGAGT
>NC_058055.1:29269371-29369371 GCF_020085105.1 Siniperca chuatsi
TCTCAGGCTCAGACGACTCTGACCACTAATGACATCGTGATCTCGAAGCTGACTCAGATCCTGTCGTACCTCAGACAGGGAACCCGGCACAAGAAGATCAAGAAGAAGGACAAAGGTAACGTTATTTACGGCTGCTGCTGCTTTCATGTCTGCTCAAGTTTTTTTTTTAATGGATCCTGTTTAGTGGTTGTGTGTGGTTGCTATGGTGACCCTGTGGTGTCTCCAGGTGTTTGAGCTCAGCCCCGGCTCTCTGAACAGGAAACGAAGACGTTCGTTACATCACTTGCTGTGTCGTTGTTCGCTCTGTATCGTGGTATTTGTCATCGCATGCCCCACCTTTGACAGTGAAACGCTAATAACTGTGTTTGTGTTTTAGGTAAACTGGATGAGAAGAGGGCTCCTGAGGCTGATCTGAGGTCAGTTCACAACAACACAACATGTAGCTGTAACTCTGTTCTGTGTTTCAGCTTCAGTTAACTGTCACAGACAGAAAAGACACTGTCTCCATCAGAGCGTCTCCGTTTGTGTTTCAGTATCTTTGACGACATCGGGGACTACATCCTGTCCTCCACCTCGTCCTCTAAACCTCCCAAAGACAAAGAGAGACACAGGGAGAGAGACAGGGAGAGAGAGCGAGACAGGGAGAGGGAGAGGGAGAGAGAGGACGACAGCAAGAGCAGGAGACACAGCTACTTTGAGAAACCACGCGGAGACGAACACCAGGTCAGACTGACGAGACGGGCGGGCGGTTGATTGTTGTTGTCGCTGTTCTTACTGTCTGAGACTAACTGACTGTCTCTCTGTGTGTCTGCAGGTTGTGGAGGTGGATACAGGTAAATCAATTTATTGTTAAAAGCACATCAGAACTACAAGCTAAAACAAACTTTATTGACATGGACGGGTACTATCTATTGTTAAAAATGAAAGGAGAAGCGGATCTCCTCTTCTTCCTGCGGTCTAGTCACACATCAGACAACACATCACAGTCCAGCACACCCAAACACCAGCTCGCAGCTTAGCAAACCGCTAACAGGCACTTACACAACACGACAGATGGCTCCAAATACATAAACGCCTCACTTAAGGACATCTGTACTTTAACTAAACCCAGCTTTACAATTATTACAGCGTTTCATATGAATATATAAAGCCTGAGTACACGTCACAACCTGACGTCACGTCTGTATAACGTCACAACACGTCACAACCTGACGTTACGTCTGCATAACGTCACGACCTGACGTTACGTCTGTATAACACTAACCCTCACAACCTGACGTCACGTCTGTATAACGTCACATCGTCTGTATAACGTCACATCGTCTGTATAACGTCACATCGTCTGTATAACGTCACATCGTCTGTATAACGTCGTGCCACAACCTGACGTTACGTCTGTATTACGTCACATCGTCTGTATAACGTCACATCGTCTGTATAACGTCACATCGTCTGTATAACGTCGCGTCACAACCTGACGTTACGTCTGTATAACGACACATCGTCTGTACAACGTCACATCGTCTGTACAACGTCACATCGTCTGTATAACGTTGCGTCACAACCTGACATTACGTCTGTATAACGACACATCGTCTGTACAACGTCACATCGTCTGTACAACGTCACATCGTCTGTACAACGTCACATCGTCTGTACAACGTCACATCGTCTGTACAACGTCACATCGTCTGTATAACGTCGCGCCACAACCTGATGTTACGTCTGTATTATGTCACATCGTCTGTATAACGTCGCGTCACAACCTGACGTCACGTCTGTATAATGTCACATTGTCTGTATAACGTCACATCGTCTGTATAACGTCGCGTCACAACCTGACGTTACGTCTGTATAACGTCACATCGTCTGTATAATGTCACATCGTCTGTATAACGTCACAACCTGATGTCACATGTAAAATTATTAAATGAGGAAGGAGATGCTGATTCATCTTGACTTATTTTCTGAATTAGTCACATTTTACTGCATTAAAAAATGGGGCAAGATTTACTTTTGGTACATTTGTATTCAGCTTTTAAAAAACATTAAAATGGGGAAAAAGACAAACATTAATATCGGCATGTTAACCGTTAAATATGCAGTCATGCTGCAGCCAATGGCGGCTCACATATGTTTCAGTCTGACGCAAAACGCTGTCCGGCTTGTTTTCCAGCTGTAACTGTTTCTGTGAATCAGTTGAACATTTCTTTAAATCCACACAGAAACATTTCACAGTGGTGGGAAACACGTCTCTGTCTGCGCAGCTCCTCCGACGTGACACTAAAGTCACCTGATGAATTCTCTCTCACCTGTCAGGTCCTGGATCAGTCAGAGACCAGATCAAGATGATCACTGAGAAGTTCGCCGGAGCAGCAGGCAGCCAATGGCAGGGCCAGGAACCATATCCTTCTTTAACAAACACCTGCGGCCGTCAGCGGGCCGAGTGTCACATCTCACCTGTTGATGTCGCCTCAGTGAACAGTCAGGTGTAGTGTCTGCACACAGGTGAGCAGTGCTGTGCGTTCTGTTACTGCAGTTCTGTTCCTTAACCGGGTTGAACTGGTTCTCAGAGGAGAGACGGCGGCAAAGAACAGCTGGGAGATTTCTTCGGAGGATCGAACTCGTACGCAGAGTGTTACCCTGCTACGTAAGGCACACACACACACACACACAGAGAGACACACACACACACACATACACACACACACACACATATAGACACACATACACACACACATAGACACACACACACACTCACATAGACACACACACACACACAGACACGCACGCACACACACACACATAGACACATACACGCGCACACACACACACACACATAGACACACACACACACTCACACACTCACATAGACACACACACACACGCACGCACACACACACACGCACACACACATAGACACACAGACACACACTCACACACACACATAGACACATACACACACACACGCACACGCACACACACATAGACACGCATACACACACACACACACACAGACACACAAACACACATAGACACTCACACACACACACACGGACACACGCACACACATAGACACACACACATAGACACACACACACACACACATAGACACACACGCACACACACACACATAGACACACACGCACACACACACACACACACACATAGACACACACACACACACATAGACGCACACACACACACATAGACGCACACATAGACACACACACATAGACTCACTCACTCACTCACACGCGCACACACACACTCAGTCATAAATGGGTTAGTAGTTCAAATCTGTGTGTGTGTGTGTGTGTGTGTGTGACTGTGTGTGTGTCTGTCTGTGTGTGCTGTGTGTGTGTGTGTGTGTGTGTGTGTGTGTGTGTGTGTGTGTGTGTGTGACTGTGCGTGTGTGTGCAGGATGGACGACCTGGCTGTGGACAGTGATGAGGAAGTGGACTACAGTAAGATGGACCAGGTAACTACAGCTCCCAGCATGCATCAGTGCTCTGTGAAATGTTTTCCCACCCAGATTCAACAGATGTGTTTCTGAAGTTGCTGATGAAGATCCTTTAAAACACCCGGAGACCGGCTGAGTCAGAGACCTGCTCCTCCTCAGAGTCCTAACTCCGTCAGGTCTGAACTCTCGGACAGGAAACTCACATCGAGTCGTTCAGCGCGACTCGCACGTCCAGAGGACGTCATCGTCTCTGACGTCCGTCCAGAATAAACCTCCAGAAACCAGCTGAGATGCCAGAGAAGAAAGCTGCTGCAGAACCTGCCTGAGAATCCTGCTGTTTCTAAGTTTCCTTCAGTCTCACAGTGATCCAGAGACAGCTGTCTGTCCGTCCACGGGTCCACTGCAGACAGGAGCTGCTGACTGCTGGTTCGGCTGCTCTGACGGGACAGACTGACGGCCGTCTGTCCGTCCACGGGTCGCTGTTAATTAAAACAGTAATAATAAGAATGAGCCGGGTTCTGCTTGAAGCCGTGATGTAACGTGACAGGAAGTGAGCGTTAACCACTTGTTTGTTGTGTTTCAGGGGAACAAGAAGGGGCCGTTGGGTCGGTGGGACTTCGACACGCAGGAGGAATATTCAGACTACATGAACAACAAGGAGGCTCTGCCAAAGTACGCATGCTTTCTTTATCCCTCAGCTCTGGCTGGCAGGTTGTGTATTGACTTCCTGTGCAGACAGGAAGTTCAGAGACAAAATAAGGGCGTGGCTCTAGCTGCTGGGCAACATGAGAGTGTGTTGGTGATGGAGTTTGTCCCTGCAGGGCTGCCTTCCAGTACGGCATCAAGATGTCTGAAGGCAGAAAGACTCGGCGCTTCAAAGAGACCAATGAGAAGGCAGAGCTGGACCGCCAGTGGAAGAAGATCAGCGCGGTGAGACGACGAAACATTCAAAGCTTTAGTTTGTTGCTCGCCGTCGGCTGAAACCCGAGTCTGAATCTGTTAAATCTGTTGTCTGACTTCACGAAGCGAACGGCGCTGACTGACTGACTGTCTGTGTTTCAGATCATCGAGAAGAGGAAGAAGATGGAGGCCGACGGGTGAGTGCTTCCTGTTTCTGTAGCTCATCATCATCTGCTCGGCCAATCAGGAGACAGCAGGCGCTCCTCGTCTGTTTGTTACCAACGTAAACATGGCGGCGTTCAGCTGATGTACGACTCAGAAGCTGTCTGTAAACAGTCGGTAAACGACCTGTAAACAGGAAAGTCTGTAAACAGGAAACAGTCTGTAAACGGGAAACAGTTGGTAAACAGCAAACAGTCTGTAAATATTCGGTAAACAGGAAACAGTCTGTAAACAGGAAACAGTCAGGAAACATTCGGTAAACGGGAAACGGTCTGTAAACAGTCGGTAAATGGGAAACGGTCGGTAAACAGTCTGTAAACTGTCTGTAAACAGGAAACAGTCAGGAAACGGGAAACAGTCGGGAAACAGTCTGTAAACGACCTGTAAACAGGAAACGGTCTGTAAACAGGAAACGGTCTGTAAACAGGAAACGGTCTGTAAACAGTCTGTAAACAGGAAGCGGTCTGTAAACAGTCTAAACAGGAAGCGGTCGGTAAACGGGAAACGGTTGGTAAACAGTCGGTAAACAGTAAACAGTCTGTAAACAGTCGGGAAACAGGAAACAGTCGGGAAACAGTAAACAGTCTGTAAACAATCTGTAAACAGTTGGTAAACAGTAAACAGTCTGTAAACAGTCGGGAAACAGGAAACAGTCTGTAAACTGTCTGTAAACAGTCAGGAAACAGTCGGTAAACAGTCAGGAAACAGTCGGTAAACTGTCTGTAAACTGTAAACAGGAAACAGTCTGTAAACAGGAAACAGTCTGTAAACAGTCGGTAAACAGGAAACAGTCTGTAAACAGGAAACAGTCGGTAAACTGTGTTTTTGTGTTTCAGGGTCGACGTGAAGAGGCCCAAATACTGAAGACTTCCTTCCTTTGTTGTTTCCTTTTCTCCTTCCTCTGCTGCTGCCCAACAGGATCAATATTGATCAGTTATTGACAAAATACAAGAAATATGCATGTATTGATCTGTGAAGTGATTATTAGTTTTTGTCTTATTGAAAACGTTAACGTGTAAACAGACGGAGGTCAAAGGTCAGACGATTAGTGAGACTTTGTGTCATTTAAACAATTTAAAGTTCAATAACTGGATAGTAACCCGATACCTGATGTTATTGATTAGTTTGTGCTTTTGTTTTCTGAGAGGTTTGAAACATGAATCATCAATAAACATGTCAATGAAACGCACTGATCTCTTTGTTTTAATGCTGTTTGTCATCTTTACTGGATTAGAAGAATTCTATTTATTTATTATTTATAATTATTATTATTTATAATTTATTTATTTATTCATACAGCACCAGTTCACAACAGAAGTATCTCAGTGCACTTTTCCTACAGAGCAGGTCCGAACTCTATAATATTATTCACAGAGACCCGACACATGCCACCATGAGCACTTGGCCACAGCGGCAAGGAAAAACTTCCTTTAAGAGGCAGAAACCTCGAGCAGAACCAGACTCGGGGGGGGGGACGGCCATCAGAGAGAGAGGGAGAAATCCACAATCTACCTAGAATTTTAAAATAATAATTAATGGTCGTGGTAACTAAGTGGAACTTCAACAGCCACATTAAGACCATTAAGTGGTTCAACATCTGATCTGGATCCCACTGGACACCTGGAGACCCTGGGGCAGACCCAGAACACACTGGAGGGATTCTGTATGTCATCAGGTCTGGGAACGTCTCAGGGTTCTCCAGGAAGAGGATGGATGGATTTTGTTTATGTTACTGATGTAAATAAAGCTTTAACATACAACATTATACAGGTTTAAGTCTCCTGTTAGTCTCTGTATTAAAAGATCTAACCTGTTTTGTTGGGTGGGGTTGCAGGTTGGTTTATATTGGTATTGTACCTTTAACCACCTGGGACGGCAGTGATCAGAGGTGAAGAACCAGCCTGTTTTCTTACTTTTATGGATGAGTTCAACCTTTCAGTTCATACCACATTAAAGTCTGCAGAGCAAACAGAGACAACCGTTATCTGTGGACGTTAAAATTTCACCCTATCATTAATTTCTTAATGACATTATAAGAAGAAAGACTAAAATCTGTTCAGTGAGCTTTAACTCATTTCACACAAGAAGCGGAACTGTGCACAAAATCAAACAATTGAACTCTAACCTTATTACTCTAAATGTAAGTTAAAGGGAACTTAATTGTAAAATTGGTTGTTTTAGAGCTTAAACACTGAAATTAAAGAAATAAAGAAAATCTAAAATGGCAGAAAGTAAAACTAATCATCTTATTTTAATTATTGAAACTGTGGTAGTTTTTAATTTTGCGGTTACATTATAGCGCCCTCTGCTGGCTCATGTGAACATAGTAAATACAGAAATCAATCAGTCAGTCACTCAAAGAGTCAGCTGAGGCTTTAAAGTAAAGTAACAGAGCCAATAACAACAACTGTAGCAGCAGTTCTCGAGCAGGAACACGGGGGCAGCAGGTGGCCCACAACCACAGATCCAGACTCTGCAGGAACACGGGGCCGCAGGTGGCCCACAACCACAGATCCAGACTCTGCAGGAACACGGTGGCAGCAGGTGGCCCACAACCACAGATCCAGACTCTGCAGGAACACGGGGGCAGCAGGCGGCCAACAACCACAGATCCAGACTCTGCAGGAACACGGTGGCAGCAGGTGGCCCACAACCACAGATCCAGACTCTGCAGGAACACGGTGGCAGCAGGTGGCCCACAACCACAGATCCAGACTCTGCAGGAACACGGGGGCAGCAGGTGGCCCACAACCACAGATCCAGACTCTGCAGGAACACGGGGGCAGCAGGTGGCCCACAACCACAGATCCAGACTCTGCAGCTCCGGAGGCAGAAATACCTGCTGAAAGCGACAGAAGGAGAGAGGAGAGAAACGAGAAAGCACAGAACTACGGGAGAGAGAAGATGTCGAGTTAGTAACATGCAGTAATGGGATAAAAATGCAAACAGATGGAGAGGGAGAGGAGGAGAGAGGAAAGAGGTGCATCATGGGAAGTCACCGGGCAGTGTAGGCCTATAGCAGCATAACTAAGGAATGGTTCAGGACTCACCCAAGCCAGCCCTAACTATAAGCTTTATCAAAGAGGAAAGACTTAAGCCTACTCTTAAATGTGGAGATGGTGTCTGCCTCCTGAACCCAAACTGGGACCTGGTTCCACAGGAGAGGAGCTTGATAACTGAAGGCTCTGGCTCCCGGTCTACTTTTGGAGACTCTAGGAACCACAAGTAACCCTGCATCCTGGGAGCGCAGTGTTCTAGTCGGGTAATAAGGTATTATGAGATCTTTAAGATATGATGGTGCCTGACCATTAAGAGCTTTGTAGGTGAGGAGAAGGATTTTAAATTCTATTCTGGATTTTACAGGGAGCCAGTGCAGAGAAGCTAATATTGGAGAAATATGATCTCTTTTCCTGGTTCTTGTCAGTACAAGTTTCTGGATCAACTGGAGAGTCTTAAAACACTTATTTCAGCATAATGGAACTGCAATAGTCCAGCCTAGAAGTAACAAATGCATGCACACATTGTCAAGTGTCGAGGACCGTCAGATCACAACAATGTATTTTGTAGTTTAATTTGTTAGTTACAGACTATGAGAGGTGATAATAATATAATCAATAAAAAAGTCTATTTCTATATAATAAAAAATAAGCTAAACCAAGTGGAGATACATGTTCATGTTTTTTAATCAACAGATTAACAAGATATCAGAATCACGTCGAACAAATCCACCAATACAATAAAGTTAAACAGGTTCAGAAATCACGTTACTGAATTATTTATCAGAAACATAAACATCTCATCGTCTATCATCATATCATATCTATCATGTTTAATCATCAATAATTACCATCTGACATAATTTATTCTCTGCTCATCACTGATGAAAACTGACATCGTTATTTAAAAACATTTATTTAAACTTCATTCCTGCAGACGTTTTTTAAAATGAGGCAAAATGATTTATAGATACAACAAATTACAAATGACACTGAACATTAACAGCAACCAGTTTAAAAACTGAAAGACAATTAATCAATTAATTAATTAATTAAGGCTAATTCATTTTCAGTAGAAGCTTGAAATCAAGAATCAATAACTTGCAAATATTCAAAATTCAATCAATTATGAAAACAAATGAATATATGGGCAGTAAGTAAATAATAAATCAGTATTTTGAGTGTCTTTATGTCTCCTGACTGAAGCTGATTTGACAAACACACAAGAGGTCAAAGGTCAAAGAAACTCATAACTACAGAGTGTCGTCTGAAAAGCACAAAACAAGAATATTCAAATTAAAAACAGAACAATCAATTAACCCACTCAATAAAAAATCTATATCAACTAAACATCATTACAAAGTTGACTAAAGGACCAACTGTCTCCTGGAAAGGACATTTCTATCTTACTAAAGAAACATAAAGCCGTCTGGATTACCTTTTCTGTCGACATGATGTGGAAACGTTTTTAATGTTTCTGCAAAACGTTCAGTTTTCCTTTAATTTCGACTCCTGATTAAACGGTTCCTGTTGGTTTCGATCCTCTCAGCTCCTGGTTCAGGTTCAGGACAGATCGACATCTTTATGGTTAAATACTGAAAAAGTCAACGCTGACTTGAAGCACAAGATTCAAAATCACCATCTCTTCTGAACCTGAACCAAAGAGTTTTAGTATCTAAACCAACAACGAAGTCCAAACATCCACTCTGACCTCTGACTGCTGCGATGTACAAGAACAAAACACTTTCTGGACTGGAAATAAAACCTGACTCTGACCATAATCCACACATCAAGTAAATGGACTGTACTTGTATAGCGCCTTTCTACCACTCAAAGTGGTACACGTCAAATCACATTCACAGCAGGGTACCAACTGCTCATCAGTACAAAGAAACTAATTTAGTCACACTCTGAGGGCCCTCGGGATCAATTTGGGGTTCAGTGTCTTGCCCAAGGACGACATGCAGGCTGGGGGAAGCCGAGATCGAACCACCGGCCTTCTCATTAGCTGACGACCCGCTCTACCTCTAAGCCACAGCCGCCCCTAAAGTACATTTCCTCTAAAACATATTTGGTGAAACCATTAAGTCGCGTATAAATGTAATTTTCAGGAGACAGTTGGAAGTGCGACATCATCCCACACAGCTACTGAGCCTTCAGCTCCATTTCATCCATATCATCCATTTCATCCACCCTCTCATACCCACCAGAGCAACGATCTAATTCCTGATTTTACGTATGAACCATTGACCGATTTCATGCCATTTAATGGCAAGTTTAGTTTTATTGGTCTGAGCATTGTAGAACATATCAGAGGTGTAGAACTCTCCATTATTATCTTTTATCATCTCGTCTATTTTATCCAGAAGGTGTTTAACCTGCACCCTGTTTCCTCTCTTTGTGTTGTCAAACACACAGAATCTGTCCCCGCACCTGGAGACCAGATGTGACACATATCTGTTGGACTGGATCAAACTACCCATGGACCGGCCTTTTAGCTCATCTCCATGAGTGAAAAGGACCATAGTATACTTAGCAGCATCACTGCTGAAGAGTTTTGGCAGCATCTTCAACAGTTTGACTTCTGCTTCAGAGATCCTGTCTATCTTCACCACAATGATGAAGGCGTGTGGTCCTGGATCAGCCTTTTCTACGGACTTCATGATCTGTTCAAACAGCTTTCTGGGAGACAGACGTTTTGCAGTGAATCCTGGGGTGTCCACCACTGTGACCTGACGACCCTCCACTGTGGCTGATTTAGTGACAGTCTTTGGAGTGACTGAATTAAAGCCACAGACTGATTCAAAGCGATCTGATCCCAGGATGGTGTTTCCTGATGCACTCTTGCCTCCTCCAGGTAGACCGAGCAGCACGATCCTCATGGGATCGTCAGGAGGATCGGACATCACTGAAGGAAAGAAAACAGAGAGACATCAGAAACATTCATTTTTAAAAATGTTTTTAATAAGTTTGAACGATAAAATATATGTACAATATTTAAATGAGAGAGCAGTTTGTGCAGGGATGTGCAAAAGTATGAAGAATAAGAATATTTGTAATGTGCAAGATAATCATCCAGAAGCAAAGTGAAGGAGTTTATAAACCTTTTCCTGCGTATGTGTGTTAATATATCTGCACAAAGGAATATATTAAATGTGTGCAGGAGGCGAAGGAGAGGAACATGTGTTTGGGGTACGGAGGATAAGAGAAGAAAATGGCACGAGCAAGTAAAGAAAGGTTGAATAACAACTTGAGTGAAATCATGTACTTCCTGTTGTTTGGCTACAGTTCATGTGTTTGTTGTAAAGTGCTGTAAGAACTGAGGGGAGACTGCCTCTCAGTCACATCGGTACAATGCTGATGATGGCTCTTGATTGCAGGCAATAAAAGATCTGCTGAGAATTTTAATATCGTGTCATCTGGTATTTGAGTACACTGCTAATGAACTGATGTGCAGTCAGTAAATCTTGTGTATGAGATCATTACTCACCTTTTCTGAGGTGGCCTGACTTCTCCAGCAGCTCTCTGACTTGTGCCTGTCCACCATCTTTATTGTTGAACACATGATGTCTCCCTTCAAACCTTTCAACGAGTGGTGGAAGTAGACCATCTCGTTTTTCGTTGATGAAATCATCCAACGACGAGCTATTTAAGTTATCTCCTCCTGTGAAGAGCAGGTAACAGTCGTTGAAACACTGGTCTCCGATGACTTTGATAGCTGCCTCCACAGCGTTCTTCTGCTCGGTGGTGAATCGATCTATTTTAACCACCACCAGGAACAAACAAGGCCCGGAGGAGTTCAGCTCCTGACACTCGGTCTGACACGGAATCTCGGATCCAAATATTCCTGGAGTGTCGACCACTGAGATCAATCTCCCGAACACAGTTTCAGTTTCTTTAGCGATCTGTGTTGTCACTGAGTTGATGGATTGTTTTGACTCAAACGCTGGTCGTCCCAGGATGGTGTTTCCTGTAGCACTTTTACCAACTCCTGAGTTTCCCAGAAGGACGATGTTCAGATCTGGATCCATGTTTGAGCAACGCAAAACCTGCTGGAGACTGAAAGAGGTTAGAAAGTCTGAAAGGTATCTCTGGAAAAAGCCTGAAAAAAATGAAAAGTCTATAAAGTCTGACAGGTCATAACAGAGTCAGATGATCAGACCACCTGCTGTATTTACTGTCACAGTTTTCTGGGGCATTGAAGGATCATTGGTGACGTTTCAGGTTTCTCACTTTCAGTTTATCCTTCAAAATAAAACACGTAAAACACAATGCTCAAATAAATGCAGAGTGATTTGTATCTGTAAATCTGGATCCGTATCTGCGCTTCTAATTTACATCACGTACATCATCATTTGTACATCAACTTAGCATTTTTCAATGTAAATGTATTTCTGAATCTCCACCTATTCGTGTGGATCCTTTTGAGACTGTTTTTCCCGTGAAGGGAAGAGGGAAGTGGTATGAGGGTGAAATGCAGATGACCAGGAAGCGGTAAGAGGGTGAAGTAGCTGGATGGCTACAGTGTTTATTGGGGTGATGAGGTTTACAGACAGGGACAGACAGGGACAGACCGGTAGGCAGACAGGCAACCAACAGGTAACAGGCCAATGGGCAGATAGAAGGTCCAGGTACAAGACTATGGGTTACCGGCTGGCAGTGGTGGAAACAGGGAAGTGAGTCCAATGAGGTTAACCAAATACAATATGGAGCAGGCAAAGTTCAAAATCCAGAATCCAGACATGGTCCAAGGGAGACAAAGAATCCAAAACAGAACTCACGGTAAGACTGCCGGGGAACTGGGCACGGGAACCAGGTACAACGAAAAGTGCACCAAACGGCGACACACACAAATGTCAGGAACACACGCAAGACAGGAGAACGAACGAACGAACGAACGAACGAACGACACACACACACACATGAACGAACACACACACACACACACACACACACACACGAACACACACACACACACACACACACACACACGAACACACACACACACACGAACACACACACACACACACACACACACACACACACACACACACACACACACACACACGAACACACACACACACACACACACACACACACACACACACACACACACACACACACACACACACACACACACACACACACACACACACACACACACAAAAGTCAGGGACAACAATGATCCGACACAAATACCCTTTGGGAGGTGAAACAACGAGACACAGGTGCAAACAATCAAGGAAGGGCCAACAATCAAAACTGGAGGGAAAGCAAACACTTTTTCACACCACAGTAGATGCAGTGAAACTGTAGATGCAGTGAAACTGTAGATGCAGCGAAACTGTAGATGAAGCGAAACTGTAGATGCAGCGAAACTGTAGATGCAGCGAAACTGTAGATGCAGCGAAACTGTAGATGAAGCGAAACTGTAGATGCAGCGAAACTGTAGATGCAGCGAAACTGTAGATGAAGTGAAACTGTAGATGCTCACAGAGTCTGCATGGTGTTTTTTCTTGTGTCAAAATTACTGCAACAGGAAATGATTAACAAAGAGTTTCCCTACAGGGATCAATAAAGTATTTCTGATTCTGATTCTGATTAGAAATTGTAAATGTGGTGAAACAGTCCGCTCATCATCTGCACAAACACTAAACGTGCTGTGAATTCTTCCATCACAGAGACTTTAAATGTATATAGTAACTGGTTGTGTCAATTACATAAGTTAATAACTTAAACTCTGTTGTCTTTCTCCTTAATCATCTTATTCATTACCTTCATTGATTAATTACAAAGTTTGTCTCCTGTGCAGTTTTCTCCCCTCAGTAGATTCATGTGTTCATCTGGAGCTGCTTTTGCTTTGTAACGATGATAACGTGATATAACTTGATGTTTAGTGAAACGTGGAGTTAATGGTGCTGTGAAATGACACTCGTGTTTCTTCTTGTAGTTAACTGATATTTAAGAGAAGGAATACTGACTCCGACTTTTACTGAAGGATGTCCTGAACACTTTTGTGATCCATTCATTTGAACTTTTCCTTCTTCATACAGTTACAGGGAACCCTTTAGGCCTGCAGTAAAAAATGTAGAAGTATTTTACAGCTGAACAGCTCTGCATTAAGAAAATATGACCGGCTTGTTTCCTATAATACTTTGTATAGTGTCCAAGTGTTTTCTATAATATCCACACAGAGGATGTGATTCATTTTAATATCTTTCTACTGAGTAAAGAACCTGAGCTGTATGTGGTGACTCTGTGCTGTCTACATAATGTGCATGTAAACACACATCACAACACCATCAACAACTGTACTACTGCTGGTACTGTTATTAAAATAACATGTCTAGACAGAGAGACGGCGTGAATATGAAAGAGAAAGGAAGCTGCCCGTGTTACTAAAGTTAAAACCAAGCCAACAATCTTTGAGCTGATCAGAAACCAGATACACTCATCTAAATGTATGAAATTAAATCTCTATTTGTTGTAGGTGACAAAAATCTTTACAAGAAAAAAGATGGTTGACGCAGAGAAAAGAGAATTTAACTTGTTTTAAGCAACTTTTACTCTGATTTTCGCGTATTTTAAGAGATAAAACAAACTCATATGTTTGAATTATTTTCATTAGGAATTATTTCCACGCTGTTAGACCTAATTTTGTCAGACTTTATAATAAGTAAAATGGTGGATGTTTGCAGCCATGTTTGGGAATTCTGGACCAACAAATAATGAGACAAAAAATATGTGGAATAAGTACTAAATTTAAAATTCACCGCTCTCCTGCCACACAGTTTGTCTCTACTGGAATGAAAACTGAGCCTGTGGTGACTTTAACTGAAAAAATACATCAAACGCACTGAAACATGAACTAAAAGTAACCAAAACTAAAGAAAGACAATTAAAACTGAATAAGGAAGTGAAAATACAAAACTTAACAAACTGTAAACTGCAAAACATTTGAAATAAAGAATATTATTTTACTGCTGCAGGCAGAATCACACTTTTATATCAGGAAGGAACAAAGTGTATATAAACAGTCAAACAAACAAACACTGACCTGAGAGCGACGCGCTGCTGCTGAGTCCAGAGAATAAATGAATATTTCCGTTGATTTTACATTAAACATATTGTGTTAAGTCACACAGATTCAGCTGCAACACTTCCTGAAGTAGCCTTCAAAATAAAACCCCTGGTTCTTCTTTTTCCACCACAGAGGCCGTTTGTTTGCTCTAAGATATCACGGATGTGTGTTTGTTGTTTTCATTTTTCTCTATTTGTGACCAATCTCCTGTCAAGGTAAGTTTGTAAGTAGCTAAGTAAGTGTTGTTTGGATCGGATGTCTTCGCTGTCCTCTGAGAGCTGGACCTGCTGAATAAAGGACAGCAGCGGTGACGGCAGAGAGAGGAGCTTTGATTCATTATCACTATTGTTTCTGTCATTGTGCCGATTCTTCTGTATTAAGAGTCGCAGTCACAAGTTGCTGACAGGTTTCATGAGTTTAAAGCGGTGAATGTTTCTTTTTATGTATTTATTTCTTTCTAAATGTCCCTTTCGTTGCAGACAAGATGGCGACAGAAGTCAGTTAAATGTAATGAATCAGTTCAGATTCTTGTTTAAAGTCAGTCTGTGATTGTGTGGTCCAGTTAATATAAACATGTGAAATAATTATACAGTTATATGGAAAATATCAAAATTATAAATAATACAGAGGTGTAGAGAGTCCTAAATCACAAAGGGAAAATTATTATTTAAAATGTGCAACATCCTCATAAAGTTTGTTCAAAGAGTAAAATATGGAGCTTTTAATCATCACGTCAGACAACATGTTGATGTTAAGAGATTCTGTTAGTTTAAAAGATCATTCTGGTTTATTACTAGCCAAGTACAGAGAATATGAATAAATATGTACATAAATCACGTGACGTCAGTTGAAGAATTAGGAAAGAAAGAAAGAAAGTGCAGAAGAAGTGATTTCTCTGAGGTTTCACAGTTAAAGAGGAAGTCTGTGTCACCAGTGTTCAAAGATCCAGTTCAGTCTGGATCTAATATCTGAAACCACTTGGCCTCCAGCTGAGTGCTGCAGACACTAATCTCTGCTTTCTGTCGTGGTTTTGGGTTTGTGTTCTGTTATTTCCTGTTTTATTTTGGTAAGAGTTCTCCCTCATGTGTCTTGTGTAGTTTTACTTCCTGCTTGTGATTAGTTTGCTTGCCCTGATTGGTTCCACCTGTGCCTCGTTGTCTCCCCTCACCTAAGTGTATTTATTCTGTGTTCTTCCTTTGTTCTGTGTCAGATCGTCGTTGAACCGGGTGTCGAGCGTCCCGGTCTTTGTTCCTCGTGTTTTCTTGGACTGTTTCACGTCTTGTGATTTTGTCTTCTACCTTTTGGACTCTTTTACCTGTTCGGACTGCTCACCTGGCCGGTTCGTCTCTGCCTGCCTTACTTCCCTTGTAAGCAGTTGTGAACTTTATTAAATCATCTGTCTGCACCAGCTCTGCCTCCTTGTCTGCATTTGGGTCCACTTCGCATTTCGCCTCCCTGCTGCACGTCACAGCTCTGACGCTTCCAGTATTTAAACGTGATGCTCAGGAAGTGCGTTCAGGCCTGACGCCGTCCCATAATGGACACGTGGAAATTACTTTATTTATTTATTATATATTTTAACTTTTTGTCTGATCGGTGTTCTATTAGCTGCGGCACCGGCAGCAAATCAGGACCAAGCATTAAAAGCCTCAACCAAGTGGTCTGTAGTTTGTGAACCTCCATTATTCTTAGTGTTGGATGATCCGCTGTGCCGCATTTAAAGTGTTAATATCACCTGAAGCAAACGGGAAAAACGATTTTCTGCATCACCAACTGAATGCATGTTGGTTCCCATGGCAACGCGATGCGTACAGTTTGTGCTACTGTGATGTCGCTTCGTCGTACATAAGAGAGAGATGGGGAGCGTCGTGTCACAAACTGGCTCAAGGAATGTGGCAAGAAGGGATTTTTACTTACAAACATAATTTAATAAAAGTAAAGTAACACAGCTGAACAAGAGAAGGTGGAAATCACCGATGTTAGCCGTGAAAACAGTGCATGGATGTGTCATGAGTGCTGTGGAGGTGATGCAGGGTGGACATCAGCTGGAGGAAGGGTCCAGGTCCAGGTAAGCTTCATCAGCTGACGACTCTCACATCTCAACCAACTACCTGCTGAGGTTGAGGACAGCCTGCAAGACAGCGGGAGGGGCGTCACACACTTGGAAGAGACTATTTGGCAGATTGCAGCAAGTGAAAGAGAATCGCTTCTGAAGTGATTTCTACCAACTAACAACGTGTGTCTATGCAGATCATATCGAACATGAAAATCACACCGTAAACAATCATGACGAGCAAAATCACCAGTGAGCATCAGATGTCTGAAGTTACCATCCGTACTCCCCCTCCTCCAGGATCTGTGCAGCAGCACCACCTGCTGGGAAAAACACTCACCTGTGGATCAATACTGAGATCAGTTGTTCCTTCAATCAGCAGACGACTGAAGTCCACAACACAAACAAGGTGGATAATGTTCTTAAGGTCCAGGACAAAAAGTTTCTCCTCGTGACATTTTCAAGCGCCTCGAATCTGAATGAATGCAAAAACTAATAATGACATCAGTGTGTGTCCACATTGAAGTGTAGAAGAAATACTGACAAAACACATGCAGGTTGTTGAAGTGAACTGTTCGGTAGAGTGAGGACAGTTAATAACAATAATTGTTGTTGAAATGTAAAAGATGTATAATTGTCCCACAGTTCTCCTCTGGGACCATTAAAGGGTTCGAATCAGGTCTTTGGCTTTACATGAAGCTCTGACAGTTTTGTGTGACTCCGGTGAAGCTTGTTGGATTTGAATGAAGTGTGTGAAAGTGACTCACTGTCAGTCTGATTGAAAGTGTCTCTGTGGCAACAGATGTAGCTCCATGTGAACCGACTGAAACACAGTGTGGTCTGAGGGGGTGCTGAAGTTTCTGATCTCATTTCCTGCATAACTCTGTCTGAGGCGCCATCGTTTTACATTTTCTTTCTGATGTCGTCTTTCAGATTTTAGTTTTTCGACGTGTCAGACAGGTAGGACCAAACTCTCTGCACCTGCACACTATACTGTATATATCAGAAATACTTTATTTATTATATATACTGAGGGGAAACGCTTTTGTTACAGCTGCTCACTGTCACGTCAGTGCACACAGGAATATACATGTATAAAGTGTATATATTATATATATATATATATATATATATATATATCTATATATATCTATATCTATATCTATATATCTATATATATAATCTATATATATCTATATCTATATCTATATATATATATATATATATATATATATCTATATCTATATATATATATATTATATATATATATATATATCTATATATAATCTATGTATATCTATATCTATATCTATATATATATATCTATATATAATCTATATATATCTATATCTATATCTATCTATATATATCTATATATATATATATATCTATATATATCTATATCTATATATAATCTATGTATATCTATATATATATATATATATATATCTATATATATCTATATCTATATATAATCTCTCTCTCTCTCTCTCTATATATATATATAATATATATATCTATATATATATATATATATATATATATATATATATATATATATATATATATATATATATATATATATATATATATATACAGTATGTATGTATGTATGTATGTATCTGCAGGTGGAAAAAGTATTCAGATCTTTAACTTTAAAGCAGAAATAACATGATTTCAAAATACTTTGTTACAAGTAAAAGTCCTGCATCCAAAACTTAAGAAAAACTATTATCAGCAAAATGTGTAAAAGTTAACGTACTCGCTATACAGTCAAACTGAGCTGTCAGTGTTACATTTTTGATTTAATGTTGGATTATTATTATAGATGCATGAACATGGAAGCACCATTTTAATATTAGCCACCTGCAGTAGAGTAATTTTACTCATTTCATATTTTCAACATAATTACTTTATGTTGGAATAAAATAATTGTTCAACAGTAAATTAAAGAAACTGAAAATATAAAATGAGTAAAATTACTCTACTGCAGGTGGCTAATATTAAAATGGTGCTTCCATGTTCATGCATGTTTTATGCTGAAGTCGCCTGTGTGGTTGACCAGAATAAGATGCACTTTATCATGTTTGTCAAGGTGTTACTTACTGCTAGCAGTAAGTAACACCTTATTCTGGTCACCCACACAGGCGACTTCAGTATAAAACATGTAATAGAAAATGTTTGTTTCTTAAGATGCACGTGTGGAGCTTGTTTTGTCGGGGAAACCAACAGGGAGGCGAAGATCAGGAGACGTAAACATGAAGCGCAGTTAGCGGCGTTAAGTTGCTATAAGCAGGGGAGTCCGGTGCTCTGAGGGGTAGAGAGAGAAGCTCTACTTATACTAAAAAAATAAATAGTGGGGTCCCTGATAACCAAAACAAACAGCTAACAGAAGGAAATACCCAAAATAATAACATAAACAATCTTGTAAATATTAGTTGACGTCTCACACATGGAATATCGCACAAAAACACACACTAAACATGAACACATGTACACTGCAGTCAGAGTCTGACTGCGTCGGCTTGATTCCTGCTCATTCACTGTCCATCTGAAGCGCTGTAGCGACGGTGTCGGTGGTTGGTAATGAACTCGAATGTGGACTCTTAAACATCAGATGTTGGCGTTGATGTAGCTCAGCACAAGCACCAGCTGGCAGTTGGTGGAAATGTCAGTCGTCTCGTCTGCTTGAATGGCGATAAAATCAGCTTCCTCCAGTCCAGCAGCTCGGTTTGTACCGTCTTTGACTGCCTTTACAAACGGTAAGTTAGCAGTTGCTCCTCCAGCACGCTGTCTAGGGAGGCAACAAAATACACCTAGTCATGCCCGTTATGGCCGACTCAAAGCCCCACAAAACTTCACACAGTCGATTATTTTGGATAAAATGTGCCTGGTTTTTATCCTCCTCCTCACTGTTTCCTCACCGCGACCCTGCGGCCGCCGTCCAGCTGCGTAGCGATGTTCATTCTGTCTAATGTGGCTAACGTTAGCTGGACAGAATTATCCACGTGTGCCCTGGTGTCCGCATGTGTCCTCACTTTCTCAGACAGGTGCTTCATATCCCTCACTCCCGTAACTGTCCATGCTGGATCTGTCCCCGTTGTTTAAAAAGCAAGCAGGAAAGCAAAATAAGACATTAGCATGACAGCATCCAGCTATCCAGGCCTTCCTGGTGGACCATGCTGCTTCCCTTTCTTGCTAACCTGCTGTCTGACAGCGAGGTCAGGTCGATACAATAATCTCCCTTTTCGGATTAGATTTGAGGACGCTGATTGACAAAATTTTATGTCATACATTCATATCTTTAGGTAAACTGCTGCTCAGACCCGCCTCCTGTGGGCGATTCCTCCATCGCTCCAGAGCTGCAGACAGGCGGAGGGGGCGTGTAGGAAAAGCAAATATGTTGCGCAGATGATTTTCTGTCATATTTTACACAATTACTGGGTGCACTCCATATTTCAAACACACAGATATTGACAACCGCCACTGCTTCAGCACCTCCACAGCACATTAACCACACATCCATGCGCTGCTTCCACTGCTCATCTTCACTCCATCGTTCATTTGACTTTAATTAATTACTTACTCTTGTGTTAAGTTTAACCTTTGCATGGACTCCTCCGTCACATCACACACACACACCACTGAAAGTGTGTGTTTCTTCCTCACAGTGATTGACAGCTAAGGGGGCGGAGCCAGCAGAGTCCCGCAGAGCAGCTGCAGAGTCGACTTTAAACGGCGGTCATGTTGGTTCTGGTCTGGTTATTGTTCCTGACGATGACGACGATGAAGAGTGACGGTCAGTCGGTTTGATCTGCAGTTTTATTTGAGAAACATTTAGTTTGTCTCCGTCTGTCAATCATATACCGTTTCTATGGTAACAGGACTTTCCATTCAGTTACCCTTGAGTCCCTCATTTCAAACCCACCACCGGTCTCCTGGATCCTGTACCTTCTCAAGTCTTTTTACAACTGCTTCCAGTTGCACGACCTCACTAAAGGTGAACTTATTAAACCACTTCTAAAGAAATCAAATCTGGACCCTGACATTCCCAGTAACCACAGACCAGTTTCTGACCTGCTGTACATCACGTTACAGCCAGACTGTAGAGCTGTAGTCCTCACCCTGACCTATAAAGCATTACATGGACTACCACCATAAAGACCAGCACGCCTCCTGCACTCTGCAGCTTCTGCAGATTCATTCGCAGTCTTCCCACTTATATTAGAACAATTTCTTCTCTGAAACCTTTAAGGCCAGACTTAAAACTCACCTGTTTTCTTTGTCCTATAATATTTAAGTTACTGTTGGTTCAACATCTGTTTGTTTTAATCTTCTCACTGCAGTCTGTTGGTTTTATTTCTTTGTTCTCAATCTTTTAGCTCAACCTTTAATTTGTGTTTCTAAATAATCTATCAGTAGGATTGTTTCTTAGTTCTGCTGTTTTCTTGTTTTTTTGTAAAGTGTGTTGAGACACTTTTGTGATAATTCACTTTAAATACATTTTGACCCCAGTCATGTGACACCTGAGCTGATCTGTGTGTGTGACCTTTGGCCTCAGCTGCCTCTGCAGAGATCATCACTGCACGCAGCGGTGAGGCCGTCCTGCTGACCTCAAGGGCGGTGTTGCAGCGCAGCCAGGACGCCAGATGGACTCACCACCACCTGGCGGTGTCACTGAGGAACAACAGGATGAGGTGTCAGCACGGACGCTGCGAGCTGCTGAGTAACGGCTCTCTGAGATTCAGCCGACTTCAGACTGCAGACTCAGGAAACTACACCCTGGAGGTGTTTGATGAAAGTGGGAAACGACTGATGAAGAAAGACTTCGAGCTCAGGGTGGAGGGTGAGTCCAGAGACATCAACAAGGAAGATCAACCCCCCCACGTCCCCTTTTCCCCTCAACATATTGACAGTATACACTTCTAATATTACTGTTTTAGTTTGAATGCATCGTGCAGCGAACTGTGACATTTGGACTTTCTGTGCTTCGGTTTTCTAATACAGACAAACTGTTGCTGCGTGAAGGTTAAGTTTCACTTGGAAACATTTAGATTTTGTGGTGAACCATAATGGGAATTTATATAAATACATATTGAGAAGGAACGTTATTACAATTAGATTCCCCACAGATTTTATGAAATACGTCAATTATATATATATATATATATATATATATATATATATATACAGTAATGTACTGCTGAGAATACCAGTTAACAGTAGTGTCTGTCTGTCAGCAGATAGCATCAGCAACAGCAACAGCAGCAACAGCAACAGCAACAGCAGCAGCAGTGCGGTGGTGTCTGTGTTGATCTGCTGCTTCCTCCTGCTGCTACTCTTCATCATCATCTTCATCTTGAGGAGGAGGAGTCAAAGGATGAGGACAGCAGGTGCAACAGCCAATCAGAGACAGCCTGAGCTCAGCAGATTAACATTAATGAGAAGTCAGTAGATTATAATCTGCTCTCCTGCTTCAGGTCCTTTGCAGGAAAATGTCTATATGGTGATGCAACATGGCGGAAAACGGAAAGATGAGGAGGAGAAGCAGGAGAGAGAGGAGGAGTCTATTTATGGTAACACACACACACACGCTAACAGATGCTATTCATCTTATTTTCAACGGAAATACGGACACAGCCAGTTAACGTTTTTTTGTGCGAGTCTTCCGGTCAGGCACTTCCTGCCATTAGCTAGCTAACACGACAACTCTTTGGACCACTATGGAAAACCGGAATTGTTTGTGCAAAATGACATTTTGTCAAATAACGCAGGTCTCAATTAGACACTGGGTCTGTATTAAACCTCTAAGCCCACCAGGTCGCCCGCTTGAGCTACTTCAATTGTCCATAAAAATATAAATGTTTAAACTTTTGTCAATGTGGACATGCTAACGTTTCACATCTTTAGATCGGTTAGATTCTCCACAATTCAATCGTTCAGTAAGTGCAAATAAAGGTTGAAATAACTACGGTAACGTTCGGCTTTTATCCTTTCTAATGTAGGCTACCGGTATTTTGATCTCGCTCTCTCATGAGGCCATTTCTTCATGTCATCCTCCCCCTCGTTAATAGTTTGAGGGTGTGGCACCAACCTTTTTTGGAGGTGCTCCCATGACATCATTAAATACGCTAGTTAAGTCAACGTTAGTTGGCTCAGGGAAACAATCCAGCAGAAGTGCGGCACAAAAAACGGAAGTTCAACCTTCTGTTTACATCTGCATTCAAAAATAAGGTGAATGAGATACTAACAGATGCTAACTTGTTCTACTCTCTACAGTTCCCTGTAATCCTATTGTTTCCATGGAAACACCAAGCACACAGCAAATGTCTGAGGATTTAGAAGACATCTACGTGTGACGACCAATCCAAGCTCACCTTGTTTTCAGAGTGCTTTGTCTTACCTGCACACCACAGCTCACCTTTAGTTTGCCATCCACTATCTCTTACCTGCCTCTTATTTTTATATAAATAAACTTGTACATAGACCATCCAGATGATTCTGTTTGTTTTGGGGAGTTAGAATCAAAATGTCTGACAATGATTACCACACTCAAATACAAAAAACCTGATAGTTGGTAAAAAGTGGGGTTAAAACGATTCTGCCTGCTAATGGTGGCAAACGGTCACACCAGTTTCAGAGGTCTGGGGGAAAAATTTCTGCTGTTGCAGGTTTTATAAGCACAGTTAGTTATTAAAGGGATATTTCACAGCTGGAATGATGGTATTTTTTTTTATAAAACTGGGCTGTCTATGCAGTAGGGAAAAGAAAAAGGGCTGTAGTATTCCCAAAATTGAATCATTAAAGAAGCTCATGAAGTCGTTGCTACTGAGGGCTATAAGAATACATGGCTCAATAGAGCTGTGACTCTGTCAGCCTGGCTGCAGAGCTGAAAAGAAACCTGGGGTTGTTCTTATTTTCCTCTATTAATGATGAGTAGTAAGCAGCTCTGGCATTACGGAGGGCCTTCCTGTATCTTTTAAGATTATCTTGCCAGACTAAACGAGATTCTTCCAGGTTCTTGGAACGCCATTTCCTTTCAAGATTTCAAGATGTTTGCTTTAATTTGTGGGAAAAGTGTCAGGTGTGTTGTGTGATAAAAGAGTATCAGCAAGAATGAAAGGAAAGGTGTTGAAGACGGTGGTGAAACCAGCGATGTTGGACAGCTTAGAGACAGCGGCGCTGAAGGAAAGACAAGAGGCAGAGCTGGAGGCAGCAGAGCTGAAGATGCTGAGGTTCTCTTTGGGAGGGACGAGGACGGACAGGATCAGGAACGAGGACATCAGAAGGACAGCTCATGTTAGATGTTTCGGAGATAAAGTCAGAGAGGCCAGATTGAGGTGGTTTGGACGTGTTCAGAGGAGAGACTGTGAATATATTGGTAGAAGGATGCTGAGGCTGGAGCTGCCAGGCAGGAGGTCTAGAGGAAGACCAGAGAGGAGGTTTATGGATGTAGTGAGAGAGGACATGAAGTTAACTGGTGTGAGTGAAGAGGACGCAGAGGACAGGGTTAGATGGAGGCACATGATTCGCTGTGGCGACCCCTGAAAGGGAACAGCTGAAAGGAAAAGAAGAAGACCATGGAGCTAACCTTCTTTGTTTTATTATCTTCTTTTTTAGAGAAGCAATAGAGTCAAATGTTGTTTGCAGTGAGCCTGCAGCACTATCAACTAGATGGTCAATTTGGGAGGGGCTGCGATTTGCACAGAAGACCTCTGTTATTTTGAGACATAACATTGAATTAAATGCAGATGGGATCGCTTCCTTAAATTTAGCCACAGCAATATCAGATAGACATCTAGACCAGGAGTTTTTGTGTTTTATACTCTCATATTAAATCGTTCACTAGTACAGCTTTAGATGACAGTGATCTGATGTTTAAGAGTCCACATTTAATTCTCCTATTTTGTTGTGCTATTTCAGTGTTTTTGTTTAGGTTTTTATGTACAAGTTTAATTTTATTAATTTAAGTGGTCGGGGGGCAAACACCATCATTAAGGAGGTAGGTCCACTAATAAACTCGGTCAGACTTCTGGATATGAGAGATGCTCCATCCAAAGTAGGATAAATACTGTCTCTCCTAATCAGACCAGGTCTTCACCAGAAAGTCCGGCACTTATCTCCAAAGCCGACATTGTTTGCTGGACACCACCTCGACAGCCAGCGGCGGCATGAAGACATGCGGCTAAACATGCCATCACCGGTCAGGTTTGGCAGGGACCCAGAGAAAACTACGGAGTCCGACATTGTCTTTGCATATGTACACACCGACTCAACATTAACTCTAGTGACCTCCGACTAGCGTAATCGGGAGTCGATACCACTGACGTGAAAGGATTCCAGCATTACACTATTAAAATCGTTTTCTTCCATATCTGCAGGAACATTGCCTTCTGCCTGTGGTTGTTCTAGCCAGTTAATTTTGGACTGAATGTTTTCATTTTGGAGCGGTGAGGGGCCGCACCTCTCTTAGTCCAACTGTCTGTGGAGGCGGGCATACAAAAAATGCGGTATAAGTATAATCTGTAGTTCGAACAACAGCCCTAGAGCCGGCTTTTGTCGGCAAATGAACGGGGAGTTCTGGGTGCAGGCAACATGGAGGGAAGTTAAACATTGTTCATTTGCATATACTACCAACACTGTATTGATACAAAGCTGGTTAAAATAATAAAGTTTCCCTTTAATTATTGCACACATGTAGAGCTTCTTTGTCCTTTTCCTTTTCTCAACAGTGTTCTGAGTATATTCAACATTAATATCAGTATTCATACAGTGCTTTGACAATAATCTATCATTTAATTATTAAATATGAATAAAAACTAGCAGCAGGGTCGAACTCCGCTCAACTTTTACTGACAACATTGGTCAAGGAACCGCGTCAGCCAATCGGATTTGTGAAAGCTGTCATTCCTGTTAGATGAGTTGGTAAAGTATGTGTGTGTTTAAAAAGATCCAACATGTATTTGTTCTCTTCCTGAGGTTTTATCAGTGACAGGAACTGTTGAAAATGTGGTTAGCTAGTTAGTGACCAGAGCAGAAACACAGACGCTTTGTGTCTGATTCATGTCCAAGTCAAATAGTTGCTTCTTACAATAAAATGCTCAAATGTTGCTGTCATTTTGTTTCTCAGGTTTGTGGTTCAAAAGTTATTTGGTAAAATATAACATTTTCTGTTTAGCGCCACCATGTGTTCAGTTGGTGTGGTTTCCATTGTCTCGGTAACAGGTAATTTTTTAAAATGACATTGTAAGAAAAAGGATACAAAGCTGTTGAATGAGATTAAACTCATGTAAAAAGCAGAGCTGTGCGCAAAATCAAACTCATCAACTGAACCTTATTTTCTAAATGTTTGAACTTAAAGGGAACTGTTTTAGACAAAATGCAAGAACAATGAGATAAAAATAATCTTTATCTTTGCATCTAAACTAAAGAGTCAGCTGAGGCTTTAAAGCACATAAAGTTAAGTGATTGTTCCATTCTTGGTTTTATCTAAAATCTGTTTTTACTACTGCACTACCACCTCAATATGAAATGAGAGGCACCTGAGCAAAATTTCAAGTGTCATAGCAAAGGGTCTGAATACTTGTCAATGTGATATTTAATTTTTTTCTTTTTAGTACATTTGCTAAAATTGCTTTGTCATTATGGGGTATTCCGTGTAGATTGATGGGGGAGAAAATGAATTTATTTGATTTTAGCAAAAGGCTACAACATAACAAAATGTGAAAAAGTAAAGGGGACTGAATACTTCCTGAATGTACTGTATTTATGTTCAAAGGCAGATGCTAATCTGCTTGTGGAGACTTTAAAGGTGCATTGTAGAGTGCAGCCACCTGTTCAAACTCCAAACAAATAGGGGGCAGCATATCACCAGAGTACCCGCTAACTGCTGCCAACTGTAGCTGCCGTTAGCTAGTTAGCTCAGTTAGCCATGCAGCTAGTGGTCCTATTGCTCTCTGACTCTGCCCAGACCGGGAGGTCAGAGCACTGGGGAGTGTTGGTGTTTACACCACTAGCACAGGAGCTTTGGACCGGTGGTCGGAGGAGGTTTTAAGGCCCGGGGCGGGGGGGCCTTACAAGGAATGCTGGAGTGGAGTGGGCAAGGGGGGGCCGATGGAGACACGGCAGGTTCAGGAGAGGCATGAAGCAGGAGAGGAGCGAGAGGGAGGTCGGGCATCAGTCCGTGCCCACCTCTGGAAGCCTGAGCGGGGTCAGCCCTGGGGTGCCAGGAGCCAAACCCAGCAAGAAAACCACCTTGGTGTTGTTGAACTAAGGGCAGACTGGATGTAACCTTGACTCACTATTGCATCTTGAGGTACAAAGTGTTATTATAAGACAGGATGGGCTGGGGCAAGCTGGTTAGCATGGTAACTTCAGTAAGTAAGTTGTAAGCTTTATTTATATAGCACTTACTGCTATAGCTTCATAGTTAATAAAATTCATAATGGTACAGCATGAAAACACACTCGACAAGAAAAGCAATATAACAAGCAAAGCAACTCAGAAATGCATAATAGTACACAGCATAATACAGCAAGTGAAAACTACAATTTATCAAACGAAAACAGATACTCAATGATAAAAGCAATAATCCAAACAAAACAAAATTAAAAGAGAAATTAAACCAATAGGAATTGCAAGCAGTGAACTTATATAAATGCCAGCCTATACAAGTGGGTTTTTAAAAGCACGATGCCCCTTTGTTTTTAGCCTGGACTGTGGGACATTTAAGAGCAACTGGTCCACAGATCTTAGTAATCTTGGTGGTGGTCAAATTCAGATTTTGATCCACCACAAAACCAAGATTTCTAGCAGATGGTTTTATATTCCCTGCTAAATGCCCGAGCAATGGACTAATACTCTTTGACCAAGATTTCTGTTTTGTCTGTATTCAGGCAACAATCTTAACCTGACGAATAATATGACCAAGGGGGAGAATATACGAGCTGAACAAGATGGGACCAAGGATTGAACCTTGTGGAACCCCATATGACATATGAGCCAACGATGAGACAAAATCATCAATAGTCACCCTGAAAGATCTCTCTGTAAGATATGAGGAAAACCATCTAAGGGCAGTTCCATCTATGCCAACCCAGTGCTTTAGTCTATCCAGCAAGTGGGTATGATCGATGGTGTCTAAGGTGGCAGACAAGTCTAACAATACTAAAATGGAGTGATGGCCAGAATATCGTTAGTGACTTACAGTAGTAAGCAATACTTTGCAGCTGGTGAAAACCAGATTGAAATGGGTCAAGAATGTTATTAGCTTCAGCTTTTTTCAGTAGTTTAGCAACAGCCTTTTCAATGATTTTTGAGACAAAGACTTATTTAGATTGGTCTGGAATTATGAGGGAGTGTTGGATCAAAGCCAGGTTTCTTTAAAAGTGGCTGAATACAGGCTTTGAAATAGTCTGGAAACAAACCGGAGGACAGAGATTCATTTACAATAGAGAGAAGACAAGGGGCAGTGATTTCTAATACCTCTTTCAAGGCCACAGGAGGATAAGTGCATGTGTGACACAATATCAAGCAGATTATCACATGTATCGGGATAAATTCACATACAATGTGGGGGAGGTATCTGGAGAATTTATACTTGAGGCAGGGGGGCGTTATAGAGGCTTTAATACCCTTTTTGTTGTTATGATGTTTGTAAAATACTTACGTCTCTCTTTTTTGATTAAGAAATTATAGGCAGACAATAACTCTCATATTAAGGAGGTGGACTAGTCTGTCTTTCTTCCACCTTCGTTCTGCTCTTCTACATTCTCTTTGTAGTTGGCGATTATCATCACATGCCAAGGTGATGGATTTGACTGGCGCTTTGACCTTGCCCTAATGGGAGCAATGTAATTTAAAACTGATGAACATTAAACATTGAACTGATCAACCAGGTCATTTACACCATGAAACTTAGTTAAGATGCTACACTGGGCAGAGAAAACAGGAAAAATTATCAGCAGATTTCTCATTAAAGATGCAAGAGTGAACTGTATGTTTTGGGGAGGGAGCAGCTACTAGAAGGAAAATATTGAACATGACAGTTTTGTGATCAGAGACAAATTCTTTCAAGGTGAGGGAGTTAACAGATAAAACCATAGTAAAAACTAAAGCAAGAGTCTATTTTTGTTCATGTGTGGGATGTGATACATGCTGTTTTAGGTTAAAAGATTCACAAATACTTAAAAATTCTGAAGCAAAGCAATTAGTAGGGCTGTCCACATGGATATTAAAATCTCCAATCAATAAGATTTTGTCACAGATTAAATAAAAGCCTATTGTCATTTGTGCCAACGTGCACAATAATAGTGAGGGCAGTCAGGTGGCAGTCAATGAGGAAAGGGACAAGGTCAATAATGTCCAGTATTTTCGCACATGGTAGACAGTGGGTGATTCCATTTGGGACTTCAAATATAATTATGGAATCACCAACCAACTGTAGATGGAGAGAATGGCCGGGCCGAAGTGGGGGGCTGTACTGACTGTGACATCATCTGTGTTGCTGACCACAGGTAACCTCAACATCAGGTGGGGGTTTCCCGTGATGAGCAACGGAGGCAGCAGCGAAAACATGGCCTGCATCGTGTGCAAATGGTTTAGCGGCAGGGGCTTGCAACCGTAGGTGCTTGCCCTCTGGAGATATGGGCAAGTGGGTCGGCGAGTTAGAGCTTGGAGCCGAACATTTCTTGAACTGTGAGTTGAAACTGGGCCACACAAACTTTCCACCTATCAAATTATAGTACACTCATCTCACTAATGTAGGAGGCGCTGTCACTTCCTGTGGTAACCACACAAGAACCAGCAAACACAGAGGAGAGAGATTCTGTATATTGAATTTCACAGTAAATATTTCATTATGAATACAAACTTTTCATTTACATCTGTATAGGTCAAATAAAAGAGTCTGAAAGAAACACCAGTTTTAAAAGCAGTTCATTAGTAAACTCCACATAAATTTCACCTGAGTTCATCTGCAGGAAAATACACAATGTTAGAAATATTTATCTGAGATCTGAACTCAGAGCTGCTGTAAAGACAGAAAGATATCGGTCCAACTGTCTTCTTCTGCTCTTCTTCTTCTCCTCCTCAGAAGACAGTGATCTGTTCTTCCTCCTCCGCTCTCTCCTTTACCTCAGGTGTCTGCAGAGAAACAAATCGTATGGTTACATTGTAACCTTGGTTCTGTGAGTGAAGAGACTATCTCTCCATTCTGTTACATATTTATATGTTCGGATGATCCCCCTGCTTGTCAGGGTACATGGATATTTCTTTAAGACACACTGGCTTGCCCGGTCACGCCCTGCAGTTTACCTATAAAGCACCTGTGCTGGCGTGGAATCACTGATAGTTTGATCGACATGTGTCGAGCGGCCTAAAAGCTGGAGAGATAGTATCTTCACTCCGAGAACGTATGATTACAATGTAACCATATGCTCTCTATCATCTCAAGACTATCTCTCCACTTCATTACATATTTCATATGTACTGGGTAACTCTTTAAGACACCCCATGAGGAGACGGTGCAGCCCACAAGCCCAATACACCAATATGCAACAAACAAACGTTTTACAAATGAACAGAGTGGCCACTCAGATCAACCCGCAAGTCGCTAGCTGACCAAGTGAGACAAATGGTGGGAAATAGGCATGACCCAGTTGAGTCACACCCAGCACCCGCTCCCTGATCGAGAGACTGGCTGCTACTTCCCCGCCTCCAGCTGGAATGGAAGAACAGCAGGATGTCCTGGGCTGTTGCTGAGTAGGGATCCGCCTGGTGAGCCCCAGACCAAGTGGTAAATATGGTATGAGTAAGCAGCCCTAGAGGATGCTGCCCCAGCCTCCTGCATAGTCCTCACTACAGGCTCTGGCAAACCTAGAGCCTGTAGTGTGTCCATCTCAGGGGCCAGGCCACCAATCTGAGCCTCAATGGGAAGGGGTGGAACAGGGTCATCTGAGACAGCAGGTCTGAGAGTGGGAGCTCTCATGGCATATTGTCCAAGAGAGGCAGAATCGCTGAAAACCATGGCATGTGGCAAAAAGAGGATCCACCTAAATCAGCCTCACTGCTTCCACCTGAATCCTTAGCTGAGCAGCTGATACTGTGCTGTTGGTCCTGACAATGACATGGTGAGCTCTCAATCTCAGCAAGACCCGAGGAGTGTGAGGCGAACAGCTCCCAACTCCAGGACTTTTATGTGTTGGGCCACCCAATGACTGGTCCATTGTTCGTTGACCCCACAGTCTTCGTGGACAGCGCCCCAGCCTACTGAGGATGTGTCTGAGAAGACCAGCTGGCGATAGACCACTGGTCCTAGAGCACTCCACTTTTCTACGTTGGCTGAGTCCCTCCACCAGCTGAGGGCTCTGTGAAGTCCCAAACCACTACCTGGGACCCCTGTGGACACAAGGCCAAGCTCAGCAAGCACCACTGGATAGGTCGCATGTACAGGAGGGCAAGAGGGATAACTTGCACCATGGTTGCCATTAGGCCCATGAGATGAAGGCAGAGCCCCCAGATGACCCGAGAATGCATCTGGAAGTGGTCAAGGCAGGCTTTGAAGGCCTGCTGCCCCTCTGCAGTTAGTACAATGGTCATCCTCCTGGAATCCAGAACCATGCCCAGAAATGTTGTCACTTGGGAAGGCTGGTCCTATCCTCCTGTTAGCCAATCTGTCAGAACTCATCATGCCCACTGAAATGTTGCTGGCAACTGCAAGCAATACACTTCAGGGGCGCTCATCTCACCCCTAGATATATTGCCTTGACTGGGCTGGGGTAGAGGTTTCTCACCCGGTGTACACCAACTCAGCACGGGTCCCACAAGCAATTCACTGGTATAAGGAATCACAGTATCAGGGAGTCTCATGGGTGCAAGGACTGCATGCAGTAGTCATGGGTCATCGCGAACACAACCCATGGGTCCGCCCCCAAAGCCAACCATGCTGCCTTGCTCTTTAATGGGCTAACAGGGGAGGCTGGCTGGCCAAGGTTTGAGATTAGTTGTGGGGGGGTTGCTTTGAAGACCTCTGAGCTATAGTAGCTGATCCTCCTTCTCTCCCTTGCCAGTGCCCATACTAGGACTTCTGGTGTTGGTTGAGGTACAGATGCTCTTGTCCGCCTTGAGCCCCTGGTGTGCCTAGAAAGGCTACCTGACACCTCTTGTGCACAGCGGCACTCTGGCGTCTAACCACGTCGAGTTTACCCGTAGACAGATGCCCAACTGCTGTATAACAGGTAAGTGGATTCAATGCTGTAACCTACACACACAAACACACTCTTTTGCTCTTTTCTTTCAAAATCACAACATGGATTGTGACACACTGCACCCTGACTCCGATAGAGATCAAACTATCAGTGATTCCACACCAGCACAGGTGCTTTATAGGTAAACCATAGGGCGTGACCGGGCAAGCCAGTGTGTCTTAAAGAAATATCCCTTTGAAAACATTCATAGAAACAGTGAGAACTTACATGGATTATATACGAATTATAGTGTATTACGTTTTGTTAGTATAAGTACAAAAAGTGAATGAGAACAGTCCTTGGTATAGGTCTGAACCTCTAAATATATCCAGTAGTTTGAGTATTTCAGGCCGCAGAGTGCAGGACACACTAACATAATATGAGGGTATTGAATGGGAGTAAAGCAATATGCTTCATCATCCTCTCAAAATATGAAGCTGTAGGCGACATAAAGATAACATAACGAGTCGCGTCAAGTTGCGTCAAGTTGTCCGCATGTGAAGAACCGAGGACCGCTCTCTGACCAGTGAAAACAAACAGCAGCAGTCTGAGGTTTGTATATAAAACACTACAGCAGGTTTACAGGTGTGTTACAGGTAGAACAGTCAGTGTGTGTTGTGTGACATATTTACCAAAAACAGAAGTGTGTGGTGAATGATGAACTCTCTGGTGAGTCTGAGCAGATCCTGGTTCAGAGTCTGAAATAGAGTTGGGACCAGAACCAGAGCCAGATTCTGAGCCGACATCCTGTTCACCTGAGAGAGCACCTGGACCCTGGGGGGGGGGGGTAAACAGGTTAACACTGAAATTATCAAAATCCCCACAGCAGAACTCCACCCAACAGAGAACGTTTGATTTATAACAGTTCAATGATAAGTTATGTAAATTTTACTCCCTTATTTAATGGTCTAAGTGTTATTTTTCCACACTGTCTGGCATGTAGCTCTGGTGTAGAATACGAAATCCCTTTTATTTTTTAATTGTTTTCTGTCCAAAAAGTGCCATTTTTAATATATTTGATCTAAAACACATCAGAATCAGCCAGAAAAAAATGTGTAATATGTGTGTGATGGTACAACCTAAATTCCACTTCATTAAACTCAATTAAATCCCAAAATCCCAGAAATATGACAGAGGACACGGCATGGTGACTGCAGCCTGTAGCGCCGTCAAACTTTGTTTTTAATTTGTTATTTTTTTGCCTTTATTACTAAAGCACGTATTAACTATGACAGAGATACATTCATCAGCATCGGAAAAGGAAGCGCAGAGATTTTATTAAGTGCAGCGGACCTTGAGGCAATCACTGCCATAACTTTTTTCCGACCACCCAGCCAGACCAAACATCATAGCAAGCAGTGCGATCACGCCAGGGAGAGGGGGAAGAGAGCCGGGATAACCCAGCTTGGACCTAAGGCTGCTCCACTACCCAGCCTACTTCTGGCTAATGTCCGGAAAATAAAATGGATGAAATAAAACTTGGCTCCACTACAACGTTCCAGATCAAACTATTGCCAACAGAACACAAGACCTTAAAGACCATTTACATCAATGATGCTTGGTGCTCAAACATAGTCAAACTGATGGACAATGTTCCGCAGATGTTGAGCTTTTAATGTTAAAGAGTAACTAAACCCCAAAGTTTTGGCTGAAGTGCCTCTACCCTGGAAAGGAAAAAAATGCCTATAGAAGGCCCAGACCAGACATATTTATAATACAATATGTAGAATTCAAATACTTCGCTGTAAACTTTCTGTTATGCTGGTTTTGCACATTACCATACCACTACCTTTGAATAGTATATAAGTAACTGTATATATTGTTTTAATTTTAATTCTACTCTAAAATATTTGTATATATGTTCTGTGTTAGTAGTATTAAGGGGGCTACCACTTTAATTTGAGTGTACAGCCCTGTGTTGTAGAATGACAAACCTCTGTGTTGCTCACTGACTCCATCCTCTGGACAAAGGCCGTTACTACAAGAACAACATTGTGTGTGTGTGTGTGTGTGTGTGTGTGTGTGTGAGAGAGAGTTACATGTAGAAGTGTCCAAACAGCGCATTCAATGTTGCTCGGTTATCGTCAGGAAGTTGCCGTAGCAACCGTCGGTAGGCTGAAAACCTGGAGCGTTCATCTGAAATCACTGAGAGAGAAAAGGTACTGTTAGAGTGAGTACTACTGTAGTATTACTACTACCTGATACTGCTACTACTGCTGATGTTGCTATTACCATAACGCTTACACAGATACTGACCTGCAGGTACTATTAGTACATATATTTTGTAGTAAAAGTACATATACTACAAGTACTTGAACTACAGTACTGTGTACTAACCTGCAGCTTGCAGCCACTGCTGTCGGACTCTGTCAGGGATCAAACTCTCCTGCTGGCGGACATATTGTTTGAGGGCGGAGCCAGCATCCAACACACCCTGCTCGTCACTCTCCAGAGGGGCGGAGCTAGGTGATGTCATCAGAGCCTCCACCAATCGGGTGACTTTGACAGCGAGACCACAGCGCCGGTACACGCCCTCCACCTTCAGACCTGAAAGAGAGACAGACAGTCTTGGTGTAAATGTATAAATAATAAAATAATAAATATATATTATACTGTATATTATGTATAAATATAAACTGACCATAGGTTGTGATGTGGGAGATGCAGCGTTCGATGGCCGGTGGAACTGAACCCGTCGACCCCACATCCATCACCGGGTACAGAGACTGACGAGCTGAGCTGTGGCTGGCTGCAGGGGGACGCTGTGGAGCTGCTCTCTGATTGGTCAGAGCTCTCTGCAGGTGGTTGAACCAGGACTGACAACTGTGCTGCTCCTCGAAACGCAACGACACACTTCTGATGAGAAAAACAACAAGAGACAACCTGTGATGTCACATGTATACCTGCGGTGAGCTCAGCCAATCAGAAGTCAGGAAATATAAAAGTAAAAGTAAACATTTCTGTTATTTTGTAGTTAATTTAATAAAACTACAGCTAATATAAACTGATTAATTTCTAATTTTTCATCTAACATCTTTCATTTTGAATTTTAATAGATTATCTTTATTAGGAGGGAAATAAATGTGTGTATGTTGCACACCTGTCTGCAGTCACCATGGTGATGATGTTTTCAGATGGATCCATTTCTGAAAGAGAACATGAAACCACATTTGATGTTCAGAGATTTAATTCAGAGTATTAACATCAGCTTTTAAATCAAACTGATTCCAAACTTCAGTTTAGCCTCTTAAACCCCTGATTTCTCTACACGTCTATGTCCATGTTATAAAAAACATTTTTCCACACTGACCGTAACAGAAATATATTCTGGGTCAGTTAATGCAGCGACCAGAACAAACATCAGTTCTCTATATAAAACAATGCTGTTTTCTTAGACTGTGACTGGACACTTAGATGAGAGACAATAATGACCCACACCTGTGCTGTAACGTGTTGAGATGTTTTACCTGAACTTGGTTTCTCTTTAACAAACTAAACAGAACTTGTTGTTCTGTCCTGTCACATTCTCACATTGATTTCAGATCCATTTTAATAGCAGTAAACAGGCTCAGATCATCTGCATAGAGACGAACTTGGTTCGTAATATGTTAGTAACGTGTGTGAACAGTAGAGGACCCAGAGTGGAGACTTGTGGGACTCCATTATCCGGTCTGATGAGAAGCATGTGGATTTTAAATGGGGCCCATATTTCAGCTTATATTAAAATAAAAATTAAAACATTTTAGATTTTTAGATGTTTTTCATTATTTAAAAAAACAATAATAAAACAAGTGCAAACACTGTAGTTCGACCTTTTATTTTACAGGGAAACATTCAGCACCTCATTTTGTCTCCATTTATCTCTTTAGTTTGAAACCTTTTTGATCCAGTGCTCGTTGTTCTTGCAGCAGTGCTTTACAAACTTGAATATACAGTAAGTTCGGAAGGATATGTCAGCTGACTCCTGCTGAGATCAGCTTTTATTTGTTATAATTACTCATAATTCTCAGATAGTCTTTAAAATAATAAACTCACACAGTGAAGCGTGAAGCTGACGTTTGCTTCAGATTTTCACTGAAACATTTCTGTGTATGAGGTGTGAAGAAGAAAAAGACAGTGTTACCGTGGCGACTGAGCGCGCCCAGTTCCATCCTCAGAGTCTGCTCTGTGTGTCTCTGGATGGGATGAACACTGACTCCGTCCTCCCACAGTAACAACCAGGCATCAGAATAACTAGAGGCTCCGCCCACTTCAATGACAAACACTTTACTGACAGCGGAAGCACCGCCCACCTCTGCATAGGATACGCCCCCTGGGAGAATCACCTGGAAACATGAACTCAGGTTATACTGATGACCAGAGCACTCACACGTTTGTACTTAAATACTTGTGAGGACCGTCGCTGGAATAACAACCCTGAACCTGAAACATCACATCCAGACAACTCTCTGGATTGGCGAGAGGATGAAGTGCACTATGCAATGGGACTTTAAACAATAATTCTTTCCATGGTGATGAAATAAAACACCTGACCCTGTAACCCTCTCAGTTCATAGTGGTGTAATATTGGAAGTTTATGCAATAAATGTGCAGGTCTGCTGAAAACCCACCTTTACCTGTCTGACTGTGCAGATAATAATACTCAAACCATGAAATTGAAGTACTGTTGGACACTGAAGAAGACAAAATGTCTGAATTGACTAAAAGGAACAACTTGATTGATTTGGATGTGCTGTGTTTTCTTCTAGATTTATTTCATAACAGTCAAATCTGAATGTTTATATTCTGTTTGCGTGATATCAAACTTCCCTACATCAATAATTGTAGAACAGAACTAAAAAATGCTAATGTATTTAAAATACATATTGTATATTAATATTGTTATTATTATTCATTTATTTTACATTGTGACATCTATATGTGCAAATATGTAATTTTCAGAATGAAGTCTGGTGATGTCTGCACCCAGGCGAACTAACTAGAAGTCTACAGAGAGTCATCCTCTGGCTCTTTATGGATGAGGACAGACCTCAGGATTTGCTGTTTTCCTGGAACAGTTGGATTCATTTTAAATGTCGAACCAGGACCCTAAACTGAATCTAAACCTGATTCTAATCTGGACCTTAAAACCAGACCTGAACCTTCAAACACACATCTGAAGATGAAGACCGGACAACATGTCCTCACTTCTTTAACGTCAAAAACTCAGAGTGGTCCTCATAGTCCAATAGACACGCACACACTCACACACCCGGGTTTACCTTCAGTATGTGGACCAGGTGAGTCAGCAGCCCCTCCTTGTTGTCAGCAGCACAGATCAGCTGATCGCTCAGCGTCACCATCTCAAACTCATGAGCTGGTCTGAAAACACGAAGTGGGAAATATAATATTAGAAGTAGTGTTAGTAGTATTTACAGGAAATGAAATTGATGAAGTGAAACTGTAGATCCTCACTGAGAGCATCAGTCTTCACACACAGGCTAGAGTCTGCATGGTGTTTGTTTTCTTGTGTCAAAAGACTTTAAAGACTTTAAATGTATATAGAAACTGGTTATGTCAATTACATAAGTTAATAACTTAAACTCTGTTGTATTACTCCTTAATCATCTTAATCATTACCTTCATTGATTAATTACAAAGTTTGTCTCCTGTGCAGTTTTCTCCCCTCAGTAGATTCATGTGTTCATCTGGAGCTGCTTTTGCTTTGTAACGATGATAACGTGATATAACTTGATGTTTAGTGAAACGTGGAGTTAATGGTGCTGTGAAATGACACTCGTGTTTCTTCTTGTAGTTAACTGATATTTAAGAGAAGGAATACTGACTCCGACTTTTACTGAAGGATGTCCTGAACACTTTTGTGATCCATTTATTTGAACTTTTCCTTCTTCATACAGTTACAGGGAACCCTTTAGGCCTGCAGTAAAAAATGTAGAACTATTTTACAGCTGGACAGCTCTGCATTAAGAAAATATGACCGGCTTGTTTCCTATAATACTTTGTATAGTGTCCAAGTGTTTTCTATAATATCCACACAGAGAGGATGTGATTCATTTTAATGGCTTTTTCTACTGAGTAAAGAACCTGAGCTGTATGTGGTGACTCGTTGCCGTCTGATAGGAGCTCTGTAGATCAATACTAATCATCAATCATCTAGTCTAAATAACCATTCAACAGTCTTATTCAGTAAATAACAGAACGTAAAGGATAAAAACCTGACTCTCATCATCCCTCTGAGGCTGCTAAACATCATTTCCTGACTTCTGATCACTTTTAGTGGTTAGCTGATGGCTGTTGTTGGTTAATTATTTAAAATCCTTCACTGTTGTTGCAGTTTGTAATTTTCTCTCTGATTTCTTTTGAAATAATGTGTAGTTTCACCTTTTCAGGCCTCCCAGAGATGTTCTCGTCTTGAGTTTAATTTAGAGTCTGTTTTCAATAAAGATGTCGATTGAATCAACCTGAACGTCACAAACAGCTTTTCATTCTATCTGCTGCAATAAATGAGATGTTGTCTCTGTTATAAACAGTACAATCAATAGTTGTAGAAAAGGTTTCAGTCGTAGTCGTCTGGACTCTGTTTTCAGAATCAAGACGTTTCGGCTCCCATCCGGAAGTCATTCTCAATTGTGAAAATGGTCTGAGAACTCAGAAATGTAAGCTACTCTGTGTTGCTTAAGCCCCGCCCTCAGGGAGGAGTCTACCTGAGTGTCTGCTGTTTACCTGCCTAGTTTCACCTGAAACTGACCTAATAGTTTCCATGATGGCCCAGTAATCAGTAATCAGGCCTATTGTTTTCTGGCTGCACCTCCCTCATCACTGTTAAGTACCTGATTAGCATGTGATTGGCTTGACCACGGTGTTAATACACTGTGGTAAACGTTGGCAGATTGAATCTCAGACCACCATTTCTGTTCAAAGAGGGGTTTTCTTTTTTCACAAAAATGGCTTCTTTGACTCCTCTTTCAAACCAACTCTTCTCTCTACTTAGACTCTTCACCTCGCTGTCTTCGAATGTGCGGTTTGTAGCTTTTAGATGCAAATCAATACACTAGCAGGAGTATGAGTAGTATAAGTAGTATTAACATTAGTAGTATTTACCCGTCTTTGAGGAAGACAGACAGAACTTCTCGCAGGTCGAGGACGTCACATGCTGCCGAGTCGTTTTCTAACGAGAAGAGAAAACGATCTTCTTCCAGTTTACCATGAAGCTCCTCCTCTTCCTCACCTTCACACACACACACACACACACACACACACACACACACACACACACACACACACACACACAGAAACATATTGAATTAATTTTAATGATATTTTAAAGGGTACAGTAGTCATTCAAATTGTGGACAGAATGATATCATTTTCAGGACTCGTGTATGGTGGCCTTTTGGTTCAAAACACAACATTTCAGAAAATGTATTAACAAAAAACACTGTTCAGACGTCCTGCAGGTTTAAACGATTTATAAAAAAAGATTGAACAAACAAATTGAGTGACTTCTGCAAAAAGTTCTAAAATGTTTAAAATAATGTATTTTGTGCAGCAGCAACAAAAGAAAAGAGTTTGTTTTGTTTTGTCTCATTTTCTGACAAACTGTCAACATTTGTAATTCTACGAGCTCATTAGTAATTCATCCAGGTGATTCATCCTACCTGAGGGGGCAGAGTTAGCTCTCCTATTGGCTGACTGCGGCAGGTAAGGCGGGATCGCTGAATAAAAACAGAATAAAGAATCACATCCAGGTGAGTGTTACCTGTGTGTTTGTGCTACCTGTTTGTGTGAGTGTGTTATTGTGTTACCCGTGTGTGTGTGTGTGTGTGTGTGTCACCTGTTTGTGTGAGTGTGTTATTGTGTTACCTGTGTGTGTGTGTGTGTCACCTGTTTGTGTGAGTGTGTTATTGTGTTACCTGTGTGTGTGTGTGTGTGTGTGTGTGTGTGTCACCTGTGTACTCGTTGAGGCGGAGCAGCTCAGTCTGCAGAGCCTTACCAGCCCTCTCAGCTAGCAGGATGGGGGAGGGGCTCTGAGGGTCCGACTGACACACCTGCACACAGGTAACAATCACTCAGGTACAGGAAGTAGTACTAACTGCTGTTTCTCAGCAAATCGTGTTCAAACCATGACAGTGTGACAGCGATCGAGCACCAACAATACCAGGACCCTGAAACCGATCTCATACATTGTTTACTTTTATTATTTACACCTGTGATTTACCTGCTGTCACATGACAACATGTCCACTGGGAGAAAGGTCTCTTACAGAAAGAGAATGCGTCTGGCCACACCCCTGAAGTAGTAAATTCACAGGTGCTTTTTAAGTATAATCAGTCAGACATGTTGGAGTCAAGTTGACAAAATAACTTATAACCTACAGTAGATGTAAGCTCCGCTGCTAAAGCTGCCAAACGCAAAACAGTGTGACGTATTTTTGACTTCTGGGGCAAATAGATGCGTGAAGTAAATAAACCTTTGAATAAAAACACTTTATACTAAATATTCATTAAGACGGATTCTTGAATAATTCAGTTCTGCTGAGCGAAACTTCCACCACTGTTAGAGGTTGGATTGTTCAGTTATTGACTTCATTCATCTGTGTGTGTGTGTGTGTGTGTGTGTGTGTGTATCTGTGTAATAAATCATTAATGATTTAATGAGAGTTGAGTCATAAATGCACAAAGTGTAAAACCATCAGACCTTTGCTCCTGAACAGATCAGAGACATTGTTTCTTCTACGTCGTCTCCACAAACCACCTGACGCAGCCTCTGAAACACACACACACACACACGTACAGGTACACACATATTAGTATTGTCTCAAACTTCCAGACAAATAAATACAACCTCATATCCAGTCTGTTATGTTTACATATTAAAACTCTTCACGCCCAGGTTCGGTTTGTTTGGGCTCGTTTTAGATGCTGCTCTTATAAAATTCTGACTGTACTGAAGTGAACATGAAAACCTCCAACTTCTCTCTACAAATACAATGTCAATACAGTTTTACACAATAAGAGTCCTATTCTGATCACTGAGCCTCTTCTACTGTCTCACAGAGGGGAGACTTTAACAATAAAAGTTCCATTAAGGGGATTTTAAAGGTTATTAATTATTAATTTGGGCCGTTTTATTCTGGGATTTTTTAGACACCAAAGATGTCAGAAACTTGCATATAAACACAAAATTCTGATGTTATTATTCAAGATATGGAGGTAAATTTAAAAAAGAGGTTTTGATGTTCTTAATTTAATTCTAAATTTTGAAGCCATTCAAATGCTACAGAGCCCCCTAAAGGTCATGGCGAGAATTTTTTGAGTACTACTTTTCCATTCCCTTGCAATATTTTTTTGCGTTCTTCCATTCCTTCTGAGCCGTATGTCTATTTGTAATGGACGGTAGTGTGGAGATTCTCAAGTTAATGCATGAAGCATTTTTTCAGACACCTCACCTTATATGATGTCCATTGCAAAGAAGTTATAAGATAGAACATTATTAAACTTCTGGGTCGGAGCTGTATGTATAAGGGACATCAATTATTGCTCCACACTAGCAACAGGCCTTCTACTAAAACCTGTTTGAGCACAGAAGGTAACTAATTTGTTTTGTGCAAAGAACAGAGGACCACGTGCAAAAACACTAAAAACTTTCCAACTTGCGTTGGTGTGCATTCCTGATGTATCTCTGCAAGTGATTCAATGCTGTCTGCTCCTTCTGTGACAGAACCACAGACTCTGCAGCATTTCAGTCGCCTTCTTGTTTGTTGCTTTTTTTGACTCATACAAATACAGCACATTAGCTTTATGAGGTAGATTCAACTGCACATTTGTAATTTCACCTCTGGAGACGTCTCCTCTTCCTCAGTGAAACCCTCTGGGGTCCAGCATAGTACAGAGGACAGTAACTGTTCACAAATGAAACCGACAGCATCCTGCAGATCACAGGCCTGCTTTCTTCTTGACAGACCTCTTGATCTAAGAATTTGTTTAAGTTTAATTTCATTAATTACGTAACCATGCATGCCTATTGAGCAGCAGTGCTATATCGGCATACTTAATGCCCAGTTCAAAGTAAAATTCAATGAGCTGATGTACTGTTGTGTTGCACTGGGAGCAGCTGAGCAGAAATAGACATATGGCTCTGAAGGAATGGAAGAAGAAAAGTATTGCGAGGGGAAATGCAAAAGTAGTCCTCAAAAAATGATCACTGTGACCTTTAGGGGGCTCCGTAAAATGCAGTTTGAAATACATGATACAAAATAAAATTTTGTTTTGGGATGTTTGTCTAATCCACATGCTGGCTGGATGAATGGATGTCTAATTAATATCAGTATCAATATGTCCATACCTCATACGCCAGCATTTATTTTTTGTGTATAAAGTATATTGCTCATATATAAAAAATTCTATTTTGCTTACATTCTGAAATACATGTGATAAATATGGAAACCAAAACTGCCATCTGTACATTATTACAGTTACCGTGGTAACGTGTCAGAGTCTGTTAGTGTAACTGAGTCAGACCTGATCCATCAGAGAGTGTGAGGAGGTCAGAGCGTGGACTCGTCTGTAGCGCCCCCTGCTGTATTTATCCTGGATGAACTTTGACCTCTCCTCATCAGATGACTCTGGACGCAGCTGCTCTGCCGCCGGCACCGCTGGAGCCCACACCTGATTGGCCAACCGGTTACCGTAGGTAACAAACAGCTGAAGAGGAAGGTTTAAAGGTCATGTATGAGTGGTTCAGTCTATCCCCCTTCACTTGTACGAGCGGTTCAGTCCCCCCTCACTTGTGTGAATGGTTCAGTCCATCCTCACCAGTATGTGTGGATCATTCTCAGATCAGTCTGTCCCCTCTCACCTGTATGACTGGTTCAGTCCAGACCTTGTTGTCCATCTTCAGACTGCGGACCTTCGACAGGTTGCTCCCCAGACCTCGATGCTGACCTGAGAACAGTTACTGTTAGCATTCTGCATTTAAACCAATAGATCCGCTAGCAACATTAGCATTCCACACTTAAACTACATTCTTTGTATTTGGGAAGAAATCTGGTTTAGTTGTCCAACCTTCACAGGAGTATTGGGTACCTGTCCTCAGATTCTTTAGATGACCAGTCATCTGAAAAATCTAATTTATTTCATGAAGTTTGGGGCCCTTAAGTTTCAGTTTTACTTTTCATTGCTGTGTCACAATTTAAGGTCCAGAAAAGGTTTCAAACCAAAGACGGTGTAGTCCTCATTCGTCTGTTCTATCGAAAAGGTTTCAGTCGTTTTGGACACTGAGAATCAAGATGTTTCGAGGTTTCACAGTGTATTAGCACCTTGGTCACGCAAATCATATGCTAATCAGGTACTTAACAGTGATGAGGGAGGTGCAGCCAGAAAACAATAGGCCTGATTACTGATTACTGGGCCATCATGGAAACAATTAGGTCAGTTTCAGGTGAAACTAGGCAGAGTAATCACCAGATACTCAGGTAGACTCCTCCCTGAGGGCAGGGCTTATGTAACACAGAGTAGCTTAAATGTCTGAGTTTCTGGTCCATTTTTCACAATTGAGAATGACTTCCGGATGGGAGCCGAAACGTCTTGATTCTGAAAACAGTGTCCAGACGACTACGACTGAAACCTTTTCTATTTCAAACCAAAGATTTCTAGTTTATCAGCAAGGTATGTTTCCATGAAACAGCATACGAAGAGTTTATTCCCATTGGTATACTTGGACCGGTTCCGTGATTTATTTTCTTTAGTATCAGACAAACTGGCTGCAGCGTTCTGAATTAACTGTAATTTGGTAAATTGGTAGCCCATTAAAAGTGGATTTACAGTAATCCAAGCGACTTTTAATGACAGGATGTTTCTGTGTTTCAGCATCAAGATGTTTCTGTGAAGAAATAAAGATGTTTTTGTGACCTTGTTAAAATGATAAAAACATTTATGTCTGAGTCTAAAATCACCTTTAGATCTGTAATTTATTAATCTGATTGGTCAGACAGTTTCACTTGATCTACTTCCAACCCTGTTTTGTGCTAATTTAGTTTGCTTTACTCTTCCATTTATTGATATCAGTGAGACAGATAATAATAGTATTTAAATAACTGGCGTTGTCAGGGTAGACAGAGATATACAGTTGTGTATCATCTGCATATTGGTGTATTTAACATCATGATAACTGACAATGTTGCCCAAAGGGAGCAGGTATAAAGAAAATGGGATGGGGCCCAGAATGCTTACCCAAACCCAATGCACATTAATCAACATCACTGTAAATGTGCCAGTGTTAGCCAGAAGGCTCATTTTCAACTGTTTAACAGAGTATAAAGTAAACTACAAAATGATAGATTGGTAATTTTGATGATGCCTCATAAGTCAAAGTTTGTTGTTCAATGTAACTAAACCCATATTTAGAGTGTATATAATATACACTATAAATGTCACAGAACAGTATTTTACCACCATCTTTCACTAACAATAGGACTCAGGATGCAAACCTGTCTTTCTGCTGTCAGAAGTCTGAAACTTTGACTGACCTACCAACTCTGACCTATTACCTCTAACCTCTGGTTTTATCTAAGCTGCTGTGTGTAGATAAATGTAACGCTTCATTCATCTAAAAAACATTGCCTCTGAACATAATCCTGGCAGAAATTATGTTTGACACCAAAACTTCATTGGAAAATAAATTAGTGATACATAAACACACATGACGTGAACACAGGATTAGCTTCCGTTAGCTGGTACCTGCACAGGCCTGACAGATGACCAGCAGCAGGTTGACCGACGCCCACTCAGGATTGGCCGAGCCGCAGTCACCGCACACTTTGTTGTCGGGGTTTTCCCAGAGACGCAGTGCCACCTGGCTGCAGGACAGAGCACTGCGAATAGATGAGGACAGAATGTCCAACCAGATGGACAGATCCTTCGAAGAATCAACAGACAGGCTGCAGACAGGGAGCGGGGCCACAGAGAAAGAGAGGGCGGGGCCAAAAAGGGGAAAAGAGGGAAGAACAGGGAGTGGAAAGACCAAGAAAGAATGAAAGTTAGGACTTAATGTCACTTTACCAAAGGACAGCAACAGACAGACGGACAGACAGGTGTGTACTTGAAGTTCTTGTATGGAGTGATGAGGGTAAACGAGTGTTTTCCTGTAGATTTGACTGTGGCCACGTTCAGGGGGACAGAGAAGGAGGCGATGCCCAGCTGGAAGCCCTCCTTGTTGGGGTAAATCCAGAGGTCATGACCCCAAACCGCGGCATAGGCACGGCTCCGCGGGTCCTTGATGGCGATTTGTCCGTGGAGTTCTGGGGGGGTGGGGCTTGGCTGGCCTCGAGATGCCAGCAGAGATGTGACCCAACCTTCACGAACATCTGAGAGATGAAAAATCCATTAAGAAGAATCATCAGATACTGCAGTTACTAGACACAGTTTCAACGTGGAAACTGTTATTCACAATTTCATCACCTGTCGATGCGACAGCAGCAGTATTCTTACCATCACTGTGAGCCATGAAGTCATAATGTTTCTTCCTGAAGTAAACAGAGAATCTGCCTTTGTCCTGTTTCTTCACGTTGGTGATACTGGAGACATGAAACAGCAACTCACTGAACCGATCCTGGTCAACAAAACAAACACACCCATCACTGTACTGACTGACAGACAGACAGAGATAGACACAAACAGGTATATAGAGAGAGACAGGTAGAGAGACACTGACTTACCGTCCGCTTTTTCCACAGAGACATGAGCTGTCCGTCAAACGTTGCCCATAAAACATTGTGTCTGTTAGAGAGAAAACATGTCATTTGTTTATCTGTCTCTCTGTCTGCCATCAATCCATCCATCCTTCCACTCATCCATCCATTCAATTCAATTCATTTCAGTTTTATTTATACAGCACCAATTCATAACAGAAGTAATCTCATTGCACTTTTCCTACAGAGCAGGTCTAGACCGAAGTCTTTATAGTATTATTTACAGAGACCCAACAAATCCCACCATGAGCAAGCATTTGGCCACAGTGGCAAGGAAAAACTTCCTTTGAGAGGCAGAAACCTCGAGCAGAACCAGACTCGGGGGGTGGGGGGGTGGGTTGTGAAGGAGGGCGAAGCACGATGCAAGTTCCACCTAGATTTTTAAAATAAATCCATCCATCCATGATGATGATGATGTTACCTGAAGCCCTTCCAGACATCCAGCCAGCTGGATTGGACCACGGCACTCTGCTGAGTTGAACTCCCACTGACCCCCTTCTTCCTGGACACTCGAATAGTGGCCGCTCTGCAGGACAAACACACTTTAACAGACTGAAGGTGTTTTCTTCCTTATCCCAAATTCAGACTTGCATTCTGGGTAAATTTAACTTGTATATTTGAAATCTGGAGTCGAAAATCCTGAGAAGGGGAAGGAAGACTGAGACAAGCAGCGCTGAATCATGAATACAACCTGTGAGACGAGGTCAACAGAAACACTTGTACACCTGCTATATTCACTTTATTGTAAGTTTAAAACCAAATCTGCCTCCGTTCATTTATGTATATTTATTGATTCTTATGTAAATGTGTTGATATCTGAACATCTGCAGCTCTATTATTAAACTGTCCAATAGAAACATGAAGCTTCATCTTCAGACAAACTAAATATTAGATTTACACTGACACCAAACTTTCATCTATCATATATCAAAACTCTACAGAGACATCAGAGCCAAAGAGCTGCTGATATCACACTGTTCTCCACAGGATGATGACTATGCACACTGACTGAAAGCTCTCACCGGCTAGCAACTCTTCACATCGCCAAAAACATCAGAGCTAATTTTACAGTAGTCTTTATTTTGATAAATTTAAACTAATTTAAAATCTAACCGGTTAATTTTTTGCCTAACAATAATAACAACTGTAGACAGAAATGATAACGGCTGTGGATTTCGTCCATATCTATCCATCCTCCTCCACCTGGTTGATTTGAAATGCATCCTTGGATACTTGTCTACCCCCAGTCCACCACAGATGGCATTTATTATGTTCTTGTTTAAATCTGGACTTTGAATGTGACTGATGACATTTCACAAGAACAGACAGGAATACAGATGGAGGAAGATGTTGTGTTTGTATGTGTGTTTGTTGTGTTTGTATGTGTGTTTGTGTGTGCACTTGTACCTTGGGGTCTTCTGTTTCAGAGGCTTTTCTGATTGGCCAGAAGGACGAGGAGGGGGTGGGGCCGGTCGAGTGGGGATCAGACGACCTGATGGATTTGACAGGAGGCTGCAAAACACAAACATAAACGCTGTGTTAGCAGCGGATACAGTTGCACCTCTTCCTTCCAGAAGAAGATGGTCAAAGAGTGACCAGGAGACTATGGTCCAATACAAGCGCTGAGTAAGTGCATTGAATAAATCAACGACTGGATGTGCCAAATTTTCTTCAATTAAATAAAGATAAATCTGAAGTCATTGTTTTTGGAGCCGAGGAGGAACGATTAAAAGTCAGCGCTCAGCTTCAATCAGTAATGTTAAAAACCACAAGCCAAGCCAGAAATCTTGGTGCCACATGAAAAAGACAAAGTCGGCCTACTACCACCTGAGGAAGATATCCAGGATTAAAGGATTTATGTCTCAGCAGGATTTGGAAAAACTTGTCAATGCATTTATCTTCAGTCAACTTGACTACTGTAATGGTGTCTTTACAGGTCTCTCTAAAAAATCGATCAGACAGCTGCAGCTGATTCAGAACGCTGCTGCTCACGTCCTCACTAATACCAAGAAAGTGGATCACATCAGTCCAGTTCGGAGGTCTTTACCTTGGCTTCCTGTCTGTCAAAGAATGGTTTAGGGCCAAAGTACATTTCTGATCTTCTGTTACGCTATGAACCATCCAGACCCCTCAGGTGGTCTGGGATCAGGTCTGCTTTCTGTCCCCAGAGTCAAAACTAAACCTGGAGAAGCAGCGTTCAGTTTTTATGCTCCACATATCTGGAAGATATGAAAACAGTGTCCAGATGACTACGACTGAAACCTTTTCTACGATATCTGGAACAAACTCCCAGAAAACTGCAGGTCTGCTGCAACTCTCAGTTTTTTTAAATCAAGGCTAAAGACGTTTCTGTTTGCCACTGCATTTTTTTAAATCAATTCTAGTAGTAGTAGTTATTATACTACTGTATCCATACTTGTTGGTGTTTAAAGACGGGTTAGAAGCGGAATCTCCTTCCGTTGTTCCATCGGCACCAGAGGGGGCGGGGCTAACTCCTGTATCTTCCTCCTCATTGGATGAGTCAGTGTCAGCTTCCTCTTGGCTCGTCCAACAGGCCAACACAGTGATGTAAGGGTTCTCTTCTCTGATGGTGTGAGGACTCTGTTTTATAACTGGAAGCAGAACAAACAAAGAGGAGTCAGACTGGCAGGAGGGTGAAGACCAGGACAAGACAGGTCAAGGTGAACTCCTTCAGTACCGTCCTCTGTTGGCTGAGCAGCTCCCTCTAGTGGAGGTAATGTGACTCCTCCATTCTGGTCTAAAGTTGACATCACCAGCTGTGACAACGCCCCAACATCTGGACATATTGAATACAGAAACACAGCAAACATCCACCAATCAGAAGGGAGAGTGTCTGTTTGTGTTGAGCTGTTGGGCTTGAGAGCTTGAATCTTCTGAAACAGTTAAAAACTGTTTTATTAAGCAAGATTACCATTTGAATACCTTCAGACCGTCTGTCCCTCTTTTCAGACTCACCTGTTAAACTGCAATTATGGTTTTTCAGGCAGCATGTAGGTGAATGTGTACATGCACAATAAAGTGGCTGTTTATTTCATACCTGTATGAACAACTTGCATGACATTACTGTTTTATGCCTCTGTATCAAACCTGCCTCTTGTTGGGTTGAATCAACCAATCAGCTTGCTTGACGCACTTGACACATAGTTGAGATTTTGGAGGTGTGCACATCAGCGCGTGGTTACCCATAACTCCCTTCTCTGAGAAGGAACTTTTACATGTATCTTTGGAGGAGCATATTGCCTACAGAACACAGGGCAGACTTCACATTGCGGTTTCATAAACCAATCAGTACGTCTGCTGGGACATTTCACGCTCCAGGTGTACTGAGTGTCAGTTAGTTTGAGGTAATTCGAGTACTCAGTACTTCTGTATGAACACAGAAAATTACTTCACAGACGTGTTTAAAATACTCTCTCTAGGAGGCTGATAAACAAAAGCTAAATTTATATATTTTTATAGTGAATGTGGAAGCACGTATGTGGACTGAGATCCAGCAGACTGACAAAGGTCTGAGTTCTATGTTTTAATTGGACAATAACTTTATTGATCTGATCTGAGCTCCAGTTTAACTGCAGTTTTGATTTACTTCTGATTTACTGAAGGAAACCTGGTTTAACTGCTAATCTGCTTTATGAAACATCCTTCTTATAACCTCAATTCAAACCAGACTAACAGAAGATAAAACACAAGATAAACAAAACTAAAATAAAATGAGATCCTGGTCTCAGTTCAGATTAATTGATGAATTGATCAGCTAATTGATTAATTGATTGCTGTACCTGTGTTAGCATCTCCGATCCTTGGCAGTGAGGGGGGGCAGGGTTTATGAGCAAATGGGGGTGGGGCTGAAGGGGTGTCCGTGGTCGTCATGGAGCTAACAGCTGGGTAAGGCACACTGCTAACAATGCCTGCTAAACTGGGTATGTTAGCTAATGAGCTAAAAATGCTGTCTAAGCTAGCAGCACCTGTGTTAGCAGCAGGTGGAGGTGTGGTGGTGGAGGCGGAGTTTAATGTAGTAGCAGCTGGGTTAGCCACAACGCTACCAGTTCCTGCTAAGCTAGGTATGTGGGCGGCGATGCTGTTAGTCATGCTGTCTATGGAAGGGGGGTCCGAGGGGGCCGGGGGGGCGGGTGTGGTGGGGGTGGAGCCACCAATGGAGGTGGCAAATCCAGCCAATGACGGGATTTTGGTGGCGATGATGTCAGTGACGCCAGCCAGAGTTGGGAAGACGACGCCACGGTCTGATCCACCAAGAGGAGGAAGAGGAGGAGCATTTTCATCTGAGGAGGAGGACACAGTGACATCATCATCAGATATCAGCTGACAGGCTGAGACACCTGTCAATCAAACAAGCACATCTCTGTGTCCAGCTGCAGTTCCTCTAACGTCCACTAGATGCTGATCAAACTCAAAACCTCCATCTACAAATACAGTCAGTACAGCTTTTACACAGTAAGAGTCCGACTGTAATCACTGAGCTTCTTCTACTGTCTGACTGAGGAGAGACTCACAATAAAAGTTACATTGAGGGGGTATTGAAGTTTAAGTCCAGTGTTATATTTTTCTTATCATCAACAAATACTTTCTGACTTCCTGTCTGTAGCTGAAGACGTAAATCTTTAAAAACAAAACACAAATATATAGCTTCATTTTTAAACTACACTTACAAGCAGGTATATCAGGCGCCACGAACATGATGGAACCGATTGGGAAGCTGTGAGTTTTATCATTTAGGAACAATCTAGACGTAAATCTTTAGTTCAAACACGTTATGAGCTGATTTTATAGTTTCCTGTTTAAAAAGGCTCAGTCGTTTCCTCCAACAGCTGCTCGCTGTAGTTTCTATCAGACCAACAGGAGGAAACAGAGCATCTGTTGGGGACTATTTCCAGCAGCGGATGAATCCACATGTGGTGCTGTAGTGAGTGTTTGGGGCAGCAGGACGGTGTGTGTGGGGCGGAGTCAGAATAAACTACAGTGTGTGTGTTCGTGGTGATGAAGCAACATGTCGCCCAGTGCAGCAGAGCGGCTCACTGATGAGTTTTAATAGTTTCTGGACAACGATGGAGGAAGAAGATCCATCAGCTGTGATTCACTCACACACACCTGTCAGCAGATACGTTCACTGCTGGTTTGAGTCTGAACATGAAATTTGATGACAAGAAGAAAAATATAGAATATCATCAGACTGAAAGGCTGAAAGACGGGAACGTTTGGACGAGTATTTCTATTTTCACACTCAGTCATGGAGAGTTCACCCGATCTCCCGTCAAGAGGTGGTCAGCTTTTAAGTCTAGCTCCTCTGTAAAAAATCTCCATATTATTATTTATTATACTTTTTTAAATATAACTGAGTACCAAAAATCTTATTTTCATTAAAACAAGTGAAAGAATCTGGAAGTTCAGTGATATAATTTTCGCCGTCTAATAGAACTCAACCTGTATGAAGAGTTTTCTGTAAATGAGCGTCTTGTATGTTGAAACGGCAGCAGCATGTGATCTTTACAGTCTGTACTTTCACCTGAGATTATATCGCCACCAGTCAGAAGACAAACTGGTTTGAGATAATCTCCAGTCTGCTGTTTCCACAAACAGCTACAACAGTTTCAATCTGCTGGAACAAACCGGTTCCACCGTTCAGACTGAAAACACGCTGCAACACGTCAGCAGAGTAAAGTTAAAGTGAGAGACACAAGAATCTGTTTCACAATCAGTCAGGTTTCATTTCATTAAAGATATCGTTTCAAATATGAGAAAGGTTACATTCACTTCAGCTTTTAGTTTGACTTTTAATAAGACAAGGCCAGTATGATTTAAAGTGTGATGAGTGGAAAAGCTGCAGTTGAACAAATCAGAATAAACTGTAGAAAAACCAAACAGTCAGAGTGTGGAGGCTCGAACAATGTTGGAAAATATGAAGAAAAAGATTTAATATTTATTTATACGTTTATTAAATATATAGTTTGTTCAGGAGACAGATAGGTTTCATTGTTTAAATGTTAATTTAACTACTTTCAGTGTGAAAATACAAACTGACAACTCATCTTCCTACAGGGCTGTTCTCACACTTCAACAGCTTTCAGCTCAAACGCTTCACATTACACTTCAAACTACTTCAGTGTTTCAACTTCAGCTGACACGCAACTCTTTTCACAATATCTCACACGCAAAGCAGTGACATCTGAAGACATCTGAACCTGTTCAAAGTGTTTTTCTGTGATTTTCAGGTGAGCAAACTTTTGTCATTTAAAAAAAATGTCAGTTGATGAAATCAGCTGTTTGATGACACCAGCAGACAGGTGGGACAATCCTGCTGATGTCACTGTGACACCTTCACATGTCTCTCGTCCATTCAGGACACCTGATCACAGTCAGCTGACATGTCAGTAAATTCCATCAAAGTGACGTTAAATACTGTGTGTGTGTGTGTGTGCGTACCTGTGCTCAGGTGAACTCCATTTGAGAAAAGTGGTTGCACATCTTCACCAATCAGATCTCTGAAACACAAACTTTAATATTTTATCACACATAAAAGTTTCAGTTTGTTTTCATGTTTAAATCCAATAATCAGCTCTTAACGTGTGAGCAGATTTAATGGGTTGTTCCGTAGATTTACAGGTGAACGCACCTGTCCAAAGAGGAGGCGGAGCTTAGACTGTCCCTCGTGTAACGAGCTCGAGGCTTCGGGACAGGAAGTGGAAGAGGCGGAGTCATCTGGAGGAGAAGAGAGACACTTACTGGATCAGTTCAATCAGCACACCTGAGTGGACACCTGGAGACTGAAGGTGAAACCAGGTAAACAACGAGAACGCTGCAAAGCAAAGTAAAAACAAACTTCTGGCATGTTAACTGATTGATTAGTGTGTTAATTTATTGATCCAGCATCACTGTGTCAGTGGAAATAACCAATAACTGATGTTGGCTGCTGTGACCAATCAGCTCTTTGGACCAATTAAATCACCTGAGGGGAAGATGTCCGACGTGTCTGACTCTAGTCTACCTGGTCAGGATCAGACTGAACTTTTCATTACCCAGCTCCGTCTGGAACGTGGATCCGGCCTGATCGAGTCTTCAGTCTCATAGTTTCTGTGCTTTTTTCTTTTTTAAGTCATCTTATAATTTTGAGGCTACAGCTGTCGCCATGTTTGATGTGTATGGTTACCATGGTTACAGGTGTTGTTTACCTGGCTATAGCAGACTATACTGTAGCCTGATATACCTGCTCGCAAGTCTAGTTGATTTACTGTGTTCAATGTCTTTATTTATTGTTTGGATCTTCTAACAGCAGCTAATGCTAACGCTACAGAGTTTTACTTTATTGTGTATAATGTTTTCAATCTTTTTAACTTTTAATCTCGTACACAGGTCATCACATGCTGACATCACATGCTGACATCACATGCTGACATCACATGCTGACATCACATGTCTGAGTCATGAGTCGACACATGACAAACATGTTCAGTAAATATTCTGTGAATCTTTCATTAAAGAGTCTCAGTGCTTCTGTTAATAACAAAATCTCTGATCTTCATATAAAAAATGTATTATTATTATTATTTTTAAACTTTATTTAACCAGAAAAGTCTTGTCAAAGAGTCACTGACAGAAAACACAAAACACTTCAGAAATCAGAGGTGGAAGTATTCAGTAGTAATACCACAGTGTACAAATACTCTGTTACAGAACAAAAGTATGAGCATCAAAATAAACTTAAAGTACCAAAAGTAAAAGTTCTCATTATGCAGAATAATATATATTATTGGATTCTAATGACTGATGCTTTAATGTGTTCATCACATTAATGTTGCAGCAGGTGAAGGTGGAGCGCATGACTTTATATACTTAATGTATGATAATACTTCAGAATTGATTAGTTGATTATATTTTGTATTAATAATCTGAATCTGCCAGACAAATGTAGTGAAGTAAAAACAATATTTCCGTCTGCGATGCAGCGGAGTCGCAGTATAAAGTGGAAGTAAAGTAAAGTACCGTAACAAATGAAATGCAGCACTCGAGTAAATGTACTGAGTTACTGTAAATGTAAAAATCTGCTACGAAGAAAAGCCTGAATCCTACAAACTGAAAAACACTTCAAAACGACTTGAAAACATGAATATTAATGAAACAACAATAAAATGTTTCAGCGTGTCGACGTCTTACCGTGTTGTGAACTCCTCGGTGCTGCTTCACACAGCTGAGATACCTCACCTGTCGTTCTGTTCACCTGTCTGACTGCTTACCTGTCGACGCCCTGCTTCAGATCCACCTGCACTCATAAAAACTGAACCGTCACGTCTGCTCTCTCCAGGTGGGTGTGTGTGTGTGTTTGTCTATCTTTGTGAGGACCTGTTGGAGTGATAAGGTGGATTTACAGCTCTGATTAAAAACCTTCTGCTCAATGAACGTAAACATGTTGCTCGTCTTCTGTTCAGACACACGGGGAAATAATAAGTGGCCTGATGTAACTGCAGCTCTGTGAAGCAGCACACTGATACAAGACACTCAGCTGCAGCAGGTACACACCTGGACACCTGGACACCTGAACACCTGGACACCTGGACACCTGGACACCTGTACACCTGGACACCTGGACACCTGTACACCTGGACACCTGGACACCTGGACACCTGGACACCTGGACACCTGGACACCTGGACACCTGAACACCTGGACACCTGAACACCTGGACACCTGGACACCTGAACACCTGGACACCTGGACACCTGGACACCTGAACACCTGGACACCTGGACACCTGAACACCTGGACACCTGGACACCTGAACACCTGGACACCTGGACACCTGAACACCTGGACACCTGGACACCTGAACTGTTCACCTGGCAGGAAGCTGATCAGCTGTTTTAACTGATTAACAGTTTTTACAGTGAAGTCAGTGAAACGTCACCAGTTCAACCTGCTGCAGGAATGTAGGTGTGTGTGTGTGTGTGTGTGTGTGTGTGTGTGTGTGTGTGTGTGTGTGAATGTGTGTGTGTGTGTGTGTGTGTGTGTGTGTGTGTGTGTGTGTGTGTGTGTGTGTGTGTGTGTGTGTGTATGTGTGTGTGTGTCTGTGTGTGTTTGTGTGTGTGTATGTGTGTGTGTGTTTGTGTGTCTGTGTGTGTGTGTGTGTGTGTGTTTGTGTGTATGTGTATGTGTTTCTGAGGCCTCAGTCGGGCTCACACAGATCAGGATTTATCCTTTAACTCCCACATGAAACAAACTTCAAGGACTGCCTTCTTTCACCTACGCAACATTGCAAAAATCAGGCACATCCTGTCTCAAAATGATGCTGAAAAATTAGTGCATACATTTGTTACTTCCAGGCTGGATTATTGCAATTCCTTATTATCCGGCTGCCTGAATAAGTCCCTTAAGACTCTCCAGTTGATCCAGATCGCTGTGACACGTGTACTGACAAGAACTAGGAAATAAGATCATATTTCTCCAATATTAGCTTCTCTGCACTGGCTCCCTGTAAAATCCAGAATAGAGTTTAAAATCCTTCTCCTCACCTACAAAGCTCTTAATGGTCAGGCACCATCGTATCTTAAAGATCTCATAATACCTTATTACCCGACTAGAGCACTGCGCTCCCAGGATGCAGGGTTACTGGTGGTTCCTAGATTCTCCAAAAGTAGACCGGGAGCCAGAACCTTCAGGTATCAAGCTCCCCTCCTGTGGAACCAGGTCCCAGTTTGGGTTCGGGAGGCAGACACCATCTCCACATTTAAGAGTAGGCTTTAGACTTTCCTCTGTGATAAAGCTTATAGTTAGGGCTGGCTCAGGTGAGTCCTGAACCATCCCTTAGTTATGCTGCTGTAGGCCTAGACTGCCCGGAGACTTCCCATGATGCACCTCTCTCCTCCTCTCCCTCTCCGTCTGTGTGCATTTTTATCCCATTACTGCATGTTACTAACTCGACATCTCTCTCCCGTAGTTCTGTGCTTTCTCGTTTCTCTCTTCTCTCCTTCTGTCACTTTCAGCAGGTATTTCTGCCTCCGGAGCTGCAGAGTCTGGATCTGTGGTGGAAAGTAAATACATTTATTCAAGTGCTTTACTTAAATACAATTTTGTACTGTGACTTTCTAAATAACAATAGTTTATTTGAGGATTTTCAGTCAGGGTTTAGAGTGCATCATAGCACAGAGACAGCACTGGTGAAAATTACAAATTACCTTTTAATTGCATCAGACAATGGACTTGTCTCTGTACTTGTCTTGTAAGATCTTAGTGCTGCGTTCGACACCACTGACCATCACATCCTATTACAGAGACTGGAACATGTAATTGGCATTAAAGGAGCCACACTAAGCTGGTTTAAATCCTATCTATCAGATCAATCTCAGTTTGCACAAGGTTCTGTGCTTGGACCGATTCTCTTCACCTTATATATGCTTCCTCTAGGCAATATTATTAGGAAACACTCCATAAACTTTCATTGTTATGCAGATGATACCCAATTATATCTATCGATCAAGCCAGATGAAACTAACCAGTTAGCTAAACTTCAAGCATGCCTTAAAGACATAAAGAGTTTCCCTATGGGGATCAATAAAGTATTTCTGATTCTGATTCTGATTCTGATGATCTGCAACTTTCTGATGTTAAACTCTGACAAAACTGAAGTTATTGTACTTGGCCCCAAACACCTCCGAGACACATTATCTAAAGATATAGTTGCTCTAGATGGCATTGCCCTGGCCTCCAGCACCACCGTAAGGAACCTCTGAGTTATCTTTGATCAGGATTTATCCTTTAACTCCCACATGAAACAAACTTCAAGGACTGCCTTCTTTCACCTACGTAATATTGCAAAGATCAGGCACATCCTGTCTCAAAATGCACCCTGCATTTGTTACTTCTAGTCTGGACTACTGCAATTCCTTATTATCCGGCTGGAGAACACTGGGACCGTTGTAAATATATGAATATTAAGCATTATGTGTCTTTTTACATGTATAGCAGTATATACTTGTTTTCAGCCACTATACACACATTTGGTTCCACAACAATTTATTTATCTGCAGAAATATAAATGCAAGGACCTTTTGGGGGGTAAAGCATGTCCCTGGTACTTAATTTAGACCCTGGTTCCTCCAAAGGTTCCTGGTCCCTCAAGAAAGTTCTGGTGGAAAGGTGGAAACGCAGCTTTAGTGTTCAGACTTTGGTTTAGGGAGGGAGAAACTTTTATGTTGCGCTCCTAAAATATCAGAAAAATATTAGTAAAATATCCCAAAATTGTATACCAGTGTAATATATAGGAAAAACTCAAAAAATAAAATATCCAACATAGATTAATAATATATCCAAACAAATATCAGTAAAATATCTTAACTTTATTAGTTAAGTATGTACTGATACTATGCTGATCAATGAATCAGTCCGTCTGCTGATACTAATGTCTCTTGACCCGTCTCTCTCTCTCATCCACACACAGAAAGGTCTTTTCTGTGTTGGACTCAGTTCACTTCCTGTCTGCGAGAGAGGGGAGGGAGGGCAAACGACAGAGAGACAGATTGAAAACAGACGTTGGCTCTCTCTCTCTGCCCCCCACCTCCACCCCCGCGCCCCCTCTCTCTGCCTCCCCCTCTATCTGTGCCCCCGCCTTCCCCCTCTCTCTCTTTCTGCCTCCTCTCTCTCTCTCAGCCTGCCCCCCCTCTGCCTTCCCCTCTCTCTCTCTCTCCCTCTCTCTCTCTCTCAGCCTGCCCCCTCTGCCTTCTCCCTCTCTCTTTCTGCCTCCCTCTCTCTCTCAGCCTGCCCCCTCTGCCTTCCCCCTCTCTCTCTCTCTCTGCCTCCCTCTCTCTCTCAGCCTGCCCCCTCTCTGCCTTCCCCTCTCTCTCTCTCTGCCTCCCTCTCTCTCTCTCAGCCTGCCCCCTCTGCCTTCTCCTCTCTCTCTCTCTCTGCCTCCCTCTCTCTCTCAGCCTGCCCCCCTCTGCCTTCTCCCTCTCTCTTTCTGCCTCCCTCTCTCTCTCAGCCTGCCCCCTTTGCCTTCTCCTCTCTCTCTCTCTGCCTCCCTCTCTCTCTCTCAGCCTGCCCCCCTCTGCCTTCTCCCTCTCTCTCTCTCTGCCTCCCTCTCTCTCTCTCTCAGCCTGCCCCCTCTGCCTTCTCCCTCTCTCTTTCTGCCTCCTCTCTCTCTCTCCTCAGCCTGCCCCCTCTGCCTTCTCCCTCTCTCTTTCTGCCTCCCTCTCTCTCTCAGCCTGCCCCCTTTGCCTTCTCCCTCTCTCTCTCAGCCTGCCCCCTCTCTGCCTTCCCCCCTCTCTCTCTCTCTGCCTCCCTCTCTCTCTCAGCCTGCCCCCTCTGCCTTCCCCTCTCTCTCTCTCTGCCTCCCTCTCTCTCTCAGCCTGCCCCCTCTGCCTTCCCCCTCTCTCTCTCTCTGCCTCCCTCTCTCTCTCAGCCTGCCCCCCCTCTGCCTTCTCCCTCTCTCTTTCTGCCTCCCTCTCTCTCTCAGCCTGCCCCCCCCTCTGCCTTCTCCCTCTCTCTTTCTGCCTCCTCTCTCTCTCAGCCTGCCCCCCCTTTGCCTTCTCCCTCTCTCTCTCAGCCTGCCCCCTCTGCCTTCCCCCTCTCTCTCTCTCTGCCTCCCTCTCTCTCTCAGCCTGCCCCCTTTGCCTTCTCCCTCTCTCTCTCTGCCTCCCTCTCTCTCTCTCAGCCTGCCCCCTCTGCCTTCTCCCTCTCTCTCTCTGCCTCCCTCTCTCTCTCAGCCTGCCCCCTTTGCCTTCTCCCTCTCTCTCTCTGCCTCCCTCTCTCTCTCAGCCTGCCCCCTCTGCCTTCCCCCTCTCTCTCTCTCTCTGCCTCCCTCTCTCTCTCAGCCTGCCCCCTCTGCCTTCTCCCTCTCTCTCTCTGCCTCCCTCTCTCTCTCAGCCTGCCCCCTCTGCCTTCTCCCTCTCTCTTTCTGCCTCCCTCTCTCTCAGCCTGCCCCCTTTGCCTTCTCCCTCTCTCTCTCTGCCTCCCTCTCTCTCTCAGCCTGCCCCCTCTGCCTTCTCCCTCTCTCTCTCTGCTCCCTCTCTCTCTCAGCCTGCCCCCCCTCTGCCTTCTCCCTCTCTCTTTCTGCCTCCCTCTCTCTCTCCTGCCTGCCCCCTTTGCCTTCTCCCTCTCTCTCTCTGCCTCCCTCTCTCTCTCAGCCTGCCCCCTCTGCCTTCTCCCCTCTCTCTTTCTGCCTCCGCCCTCTCAGCCTCCCCCTCTCTCTCAGCCTCCCCCTCTCTCTCAGCCTCCCCCTCTCTCTCTCTGCCCCCCACTGTGAGTCAGTCTGTTTCCATTCGTCGTCCGTTTGGAATGAACTCAGACTGAAGAGAAGACGAAGAAGAGGAGGAAAGCAAAGCAGAGAGAAAAGCAGTGAGGACGAAGAAGAGGAGTGAAGGAGAAAGAAAGAAGAGCAGCAGCATCAGAAGGTTTGAACAAACTAAACGTCTCTTTCTCATTGTTCAGTCTGTAACTTTGTCTCCGTGGCAACCAGTGTCCTCTGATTCTGCTGATTTGACTTGTTTTGGAGACTTTCTGTGGTCCAATCAAATACTGCAGTGAAACTATCGGTACCACAGTGTACAAATCCTCTGTTAGGAGTTACATCACTGCATCCAGAATGCTATTTCAGTAAAAGTACTGAATGCAGAATGATTATTTATTATATGATTGATTATTATTAATGATGCATGAATATGAGCTTTTCCTGTATCAGCTGGAGCTGATTGATCTGTCTCTGTATCTACAGTTATGCAGTTTAATGTATCATATTTTATAAACAGCTGACAGAGAAACGTCATCAGTTTGAGGAGATTTAAATCTAATCAAACAGTTGTTGTAGTTTAGTTTGACAGAGCTGATACAGTCTGATACTGACTTTATGATCATGTTTTAAAAACACTCGTCTCGTAATGAGACGTCATTAATGTTAAAGGTTATATTTATTTTTACTAAAGATGATTATTGTAAACTTGTCAGGACAATAAATCTGTTTTTTCTTGTGCATTTGTTGAAATGATCGCATATAAACCGTTAACAACGATTCAACATTGTTTGATTCTGTCTGTTTCTGAAGGTCAGAGGTCACTGACTTCAGACTGTCATCTGATCTGAACCAACCCGGAGACAGAAAACAACTTTCACCATGGAGGCGTGACGGACAGGTGAGACACCTGTAGATCCGAGCTGCTCAGCTGTTAGTTTAAAGAAATATCCCACAGATTCTTTATCTCACTTTAACAACTCACTCATGATGGAGATTTAAATATCGATCAAAATCGATGCAGCAGAACCAGAGATATTGTCTTTTTTATTCCACACATTCTTCTTCCTCATCAAAACATGGCACCTACATTACCCACAATGCAACTCTCCCTCTTATGTGTTATGCTAGTAGCGGCTAATGTAGCCTGGAGCCTCTACTCATACTGTCATAGTATCTGGAGTAACGATACGTAACTAACGTTCTATATCACATAGGCTTCGCCCTCTGAAGATATCGCTAGTGGGATATGGGCGAAGCAGGATGTGGTCCAGGCCCCACTGGGTCTGTCCAGTACCCACAAGCACAAACACACACCCACTTTACAAGAAATCAATAACCAGTCCATACCTTCGCCAAAGCCTCACAGTATCATATGTGCACAGAGACACCTGATATTCACCATGAGCGAATGAAACTGGAAAACAACATAAAACCTGCTGCTGTGAGAAGCAGAGACGGTGGTTCAGACGGTACCAGTCCAGCAGAGAGCAGAGTAGGAGCGAAAACATGAGGGAGAGCGCACAGTCAAAGCACCACGAATAACACTCGAGAGACGTCCGGCAGGTAGAAACGAACGAAAGAGCAGGGCAGTTAATAGTTAGAATTAGAATTAGAGTAAGTTCTCTTTCAGATCTTCAGATATTGATATAAAGGTTTGTTCTTGCAGCTGCATTGATAAACTTTTTTGCCTACAATGTAGATGAACCATGTCATGTGATATTCCACTTCAGTACACTTGAAGAACAAATATTACTGGGACCACTACAGAAAATTGCAGATGAACATTTAATATCCTGGAATTCACATTCTAGACATGGCCACTGACAGTCCGTGTGATGATAAAGCACATTGACCAGCCATATACGAGGTTTCCACCTAGTCTTGTTTTCATTTTCAAACTTGTAGCCTTCAGCCGACGCTGACTCAAGTGACATCACTTGAGGACATTTGTCAGACTTCACACAGTTCCCTCTAGAGACACTACAGGAGGAGTGCAGCAGCTAAGCTAATGCTCATTGGATGTGTTTGGTCAGTCTGTCCCAAGTCCAGGACTGTTGGACTGAACTACAATTCAATAGAATCTGAGACGGCTGCAGAGCTGTGATTGGCTGAAAACGGTGTGATGAACTGAATTTAAATTCATGCTGGAAAGTTACCCCTCTGCTGCCCACAGGAAATACTTTCCCGTTTATTTTCTTCTTCGGTGGTCGACTCACATTCCTCCCTCACACAGGATCAGTGAGACCTCTGATTGGCCGAGATCCCCAGGGACACATTTTGATTGGATGACTGGACTCAGTCTTCTTTTCTCTGGAAGAAGAAGAAAAACATCCCCCTGAAAAACACACACACACACACACACACACACACACACACACACACACACACACAGGAATGTGTTCAGGCCTGTTTGAACCATTAGAGCTCAAATGATTCAACAGACTGTTTAACAGGCGTCTGACTGTTTCTGTGACGTTTAACTGACGCCAGACTGATTTCAGAGTTGAAGCTTCAGTTTTTAATCTTTCTTCATTCCTCAGAGCTTCAGTCGTCACTAACATACATCAGCATACAAACTAACATGCAATGTAATGTAACATACAGCAGCTGTTAATGCGAGAGACAGATTAAAAACAGAACAGTCAAAGATATCCTGACTTTTAGTCCAAAAACAGTGGATCCTACATTTCCCATAATGAACCTGGATAGTGTCTTCCTTTAGAGCCTCCCTGCCTAGTCTGTCAAATTGTACATGCACGCAATGATATTGTCACGTTTTTTATACTGTAGTACAACCTCAGACAAATAGTACATTAATAAAACCACTTCAGAGTTTGTATAAGCAAGTATTGAAAATCATGGATAAAAAAAACCTAACTCTCATCATTATTGCAATATATATATATATATATATATGTTTACATATGCGATATTGTTGTAGTGTAATGCGTCCTTATTCTGAATTTTTATGAATTCTCAGTTTTTATCAAGTTTAGTCCTTAAAACAGATGAAGTAATTATTGTAGGTGATTTCAATATTCATGTGGCCGTTGAAAATGACAGAGTGTCAGAGTGTACATGAAGCCATTCACTGTTTTAACCACACCCTCAACCTTGTTCTGGTATATGGCATTGAAATTGAACATTTAATAGTCTTTACACAGAATCCTTCATTATCGGAGCATTATTTAAAAACTTTTGAACTCCTATTACTGGACTACACGCCATTAGGCAAAAACTCCTACTCTAGATGTCTGTCTGATATTGCTGTAGCTAATTTTAGCTAAATTTAAGGAAGCAATTCCATCTGCATTTAATTCAATGCCATGTCTCAATATAACAGAGGACTCCTGTGCTAATTTCAGCCACTCCCAAATTGATCATCTTGTTGATAGTGCTGCAGGCTCACTGCAAACAACACTAGACTCTATTGCCCCTCTAAAAAAGAAGATAATAAAACAAAGAAAGTTAGCTCCATGGTATAACCCCCAAACCCACAAATTAAAGCAAACATAATGAAAACTTGAAAGGAAATGGCGTTCCAACAACCTGGAAGAATCCCGTTTAGTCTGTCAAGATAGTTCTTTAATGATTCAATTTTGACTATTAGAGAAAAAATTCATCACATCCTGGCCTCAACCAGTACCGATTTATCTTCAAACACAGGAACCTTAGAAACAGCTGTAAAACCTGATATATATTTAGACTGCTTTTCTCATATTGATCTTCTTCAGTTGACTTCGACGATTAATTCATCTAAGCCATCAACCTGTCTCTTAGACCCCATTCCAACTAGGCTGCTTAAAGACGTTTTACCCTTAGTTAGCACTTCTTTACTGGACATGATCAATATGTCTTTATTAACAGGCTATGTACCACAATCCTTTAAAGTAGCTGTAATTAAACCTCTTCTTAAAAAGCCCACTCTTGATCCAGGGGTCTCAGCCAACTATAGACCTATATCTAACCTTCCCTTTCTCTCTACGATCCTTGAGAAAGCAGTCGCCAATCAGTTGTGTGACTTTCTAAATAACAATAGTTTATTTGAGGATTTTCAGTCAGGGTTTAGAGTGCATCATAGCACAGAGACAGCACTGGTGAAAATTACAAATGACGTTTTAATTGCATCAGACAATGGGCTTGTCTCTGTACTTGTCTTGTTAGATCTTAGTGCTGCGCTCGACACCACTGACCATCACATCCTATTACAGAGACTGGAACATGTAATTGGCATTAAAGGAGCCGCACTAAGCTGGTTTAAATCCTATCTATCAGATCGATCTCAGGTTGTACATGTTAACGGTGAGTCCTCCGTGCACGCCAAAGTTAGTCACGGAGTTCCACAAGGTTCTGTGCTCGGACCGATTCTATTTACCTTATATATGCTTCCTCTAGGCAATATTATTAGGAAACACTCCATAAACTTTCATTGCTATGCAGATGATACCCAATTATATCTATCGATCAAGCCAGGTGAAACTAACCAGTTAGCTAAACTTCAAGCATGCCTTAGAGACATAAAGACCTGGATGATCTGCAATTTTCTGATGTTCAACACTGACAAAACAGAAGTTATTGTACTTGGCCCCACTCTCTCTCTCTGTCTCCCAACCCAACCGGCAGCGGCGGATGGCTGCCCACCCTGAGTCTGGTTCTTTCCTTGCCACTGTCGCCAAGTGCTTGCTCATGGTGGGATTTGTTGAATTGAATATAGTTAAAAAAATATAATCTTTTGATATTTGAAAATGTTTTTGGCCAATGTTGGTTTATTATATAAGATCATTCACATCTAGCACCACAACCTCTTAAACAGTTTGTAACAACATGTAGAGCTGGCTCAAGGCTAACAAGAGCTTCCTCTTGAGGGGACTGTTTTGATTTAGTACAACTGATCTTTTATCTCTGTAACCTGCACATCACTAGTGGCCTCCATCCAGGGACTACAGATGAAAATTAGCTATTAGCTATATCTGGTACAATACATGTATTGTGCATCATCGCTGCTAAATAACAATAAAAAATATAATTCAAATATAATATAAAAACACCTCCAGTTTGTCACACAGATGGATGTTATGCTGCATTCCAGTCAAAGTTGGAGGTCAGAATTTCTCAGTTGAAATTTCCAGCTTCTGACCTTCACACGTTCCAGGTGAACAACACCAAATGTAAACAAAAACATGGCTGACAGTGACAAACTGATGTTTCTTTGGCAAGTGCACACACAATCAGCATATCCACTTGGTGTTAATAAAAAAGAAAAGAAAGCTGTTTTAATGAAAACAAAATTTTGTATATTTCTTAATGTCTTTAAATTTTTTGGCATTTTTAATGTTTTCCTGAATAACTTTTGTGCAGAGAAGCTGACTTTCAGAGATTTTTTACCGCAACGAGCTACCTAATAACAGAGGCAACATATTTTGACATCAATAAACATGCAGAACAGGTTTTTCTATATGATAGTATGTATTATTTTAATTAAATACAGGCAAATATAATTTTCATTGCCTTTTAGTTGATGATTTACCATTTAAATGTGCGCTTCCATGGTGTTGCCATTGTTGTGTGACGTCAGACAACTGCTTCTTCATGAAGTAATCGATGGTCAGACTTCTTTTCTGTTCTGTTATCAGCTGCTGCATGAAATCTATTTTATTTTGTAAATCTCCATTAAATCCTCATGTTTACATTCTGAGCGGCATCCCGACAGCGGACCGACCAGGGGCCGCTGAAGGCTGAGAGGTCTGCCTACACGGGGCCGATGGTGAGCCGCCACCTCGCTGATCTCTGTTAGCTTGGTACTCTGATGTTTCCACAGTTACAGCATCATGTGTTAGATGATTTAGCTAGCTTTATCTTTAGCTTTTTACCCTATAATCATAAACTACCAAGTAGCAGCATCACCGACGAAGGACCAAACGTTAAAGTCAAATGATCCTCTGCTGGTTAGACAGAGTTAGACTTTTAATTTGAAATATCTCCTTTGGTTAACAGTGCAGTTAGATTTTAAATCTCTCCTCTCTGTGTTGTTGTTGGTCAGGATCAGTGGCCATGATGGCGTCCATCAGAGGACGAACAGGAAGTCTGAACGTGCTGCACTTCCTGCTGGGTGGGTAACAACATTAAAACATCCATCAGACTTTACAGGTGGACTGATACCTGTCTGTCTGCAGGTGTGTTCCTGGTTCCTCCTGAAGGGGGTGTCAGTCTGGAGCTGCTGCCTTCATCCTCTGAAGTTCTGATCAACTCAAACTCCAACTTCACTGTGGTCAGTAAACACCTGTCAGGTGCCTGTCAGTCTCTGCATATAACTATCTGTCTTTACACATGTGTTTATGGTGGAGTCCGGTACCTGTCTGTCTCTGCAGGTGCGTTCAGGTACCTGTCTGTATCTGCTGGTGCATTTAGGTATCGGTCTGTCTCTGCAGGTGTGTTCGGGATGGAGCCAGGTGATGTGGCGGTTACCTCAGGGCTCTCAGGTGGATGGGGTTGTTGTGGAGAATCAGGGGTCCAGCAGCGTCCTGCAACTCTTTAATGCCACCTGGAGGAATTCTGGGAGATACAACTGTGAGGAGGCGTCGTCCTATCAGAGCAGAGAGATTGATATCTTCATACCTGGTCAAGGTGACCATGATATTTATCATACATACATCATATCTGTCCTACCTGTGAGACCTGATCTCCTGATGTTTTCAACCTACCTGTCGCCCCCTCAGGTCCGGAGGAATGGTTCGTCCAGCTGGGTCCAAGTGTGGTGATGAAGGAGACGGAGGAAGATACCATCCCCTGCGTGGTGTCCGACCCACGGCTCAACGTCTCGCTGTACGAACGTCCCGGTAGGACACCGGTTACCGGGACAGCGTACGAGCCGGGCCGCGGCTTCACGGGTCGTCTGAATGACACATCATACGTGTGCTTGGCCGCCCGCGGAAATGAGGAGAGAGAGTCACAGGTGTACTATGTCTTCAGCATCGTAGGTGAGGAGATGAGATTAAGGTAGATTAGGATCAAACTGGATTAGATTTTGGTAATTAGATTAGATTAGATTAAAGCAAATTGGCATTAAGGGTTAGTTTATTTAGATTAAAGATTCAATTAAATGGATTACATTAATGTCTGAGCACCTGTCCTGTCTGTTTCTCTACTTTTCTCTCTGCACCTGTCTGTCTCTCAGTTCCTAAAGTGATGGAGGTGGATCTGACAGTGTCCAGCACTGTGTTGAAGCAGGGCGAGGTTCTCACTGTAAACTGCACCGTCAAAGACACTGAGATGTTCTTCTTCTCCTGGGACTTCCCCCGCAGACAGGTATCTGTCCGTCTGCCTGTCTGTCTGAACTGTGATGTCATCAAACTGTATTGCTTCTCATTAAAAATGTTTAAAATTTTTCTCTTGTGCCGTTTCAGGAAATCGAGCCTCTGACAGACTTTCTACCCAACCGCAGCCGCTCCTTCATTAACATCTCCATGGCTACGGTGGCAGATTCTGGTAGGTCACTGTCTTTTATGACTTTCAGGAAAAACATCTGCTGCTGCCTGACAGACCGCACTGAGGGAACAAAAGCACTAACATGGTTTTTTTGCTTTTAACGGTAACTCACCTGGTAAACAGCAGCGTAATTAGTGACATTTATAACTTTGAATTAGATGTTCTTGTTGGGGGTTTAGTTGTTTTTAGGTAACCACAACGATGGGTGTGTGTGTGTGTGTGTGTTTTCCCTTAGGTGTGTATGTGTGTGCAGTGCAGGAGACAAAGCAGGGAAAAACTGTGGTGAAAAACATCACAGTTACAGTACTGGGTGAGTACACACACACACACACACACACACACACACACACACACACACACACACACACATCCTAAACATCAAATTCAATAGTTTGAGATCTGGATTAAGGTTAATTACTGTAATGATAACTAATGAGAATTAATGAGAACTAGCCGGCTTTACAGAAGCTCAGACACCAGTTAAACAGAGAGGCCTGACTGTGTTACACACACACACACACACACACACAGGTGAACACAGACAGGTAAACTGCCTCTCTCTCTGCAGATCGAGGTTACGTCTACCTGTGGCCTTCAGGTGAGACCAACGTGTCGTCTCTCCTCCATCACACAGTGGAGTTCAGCGTGGAGGTCGACGCCTACCCCACCCCCACCGTCCTGTGGACCAAAGACAACCAGACCGTTGCCACGGAAACCACCTCTGTCACCACCACACACCTGACAGGAAGCAGGTAGATCAGAGGTCAAGTTAGAAATAATAATCAAAAGTCACATCTTTAGTGATCGATGAGAAACACACAGTCTGATTGGTTGATTGGTTGATGTGCAGGTATATGAGCACGCTGACGCTGGTTCGAGTCCAGATGGATCAGACAGGAAGTTACACTGTGACCGTTTCTAACAACGATGACGTCGAGGAGGTCATCTTCAACCTGGAGGTCAAAGGTGAGACAGACAGTCAGAGAGAGAGACAGACAGGATGATTGATAGACAGGCTGCTCACAGCGTGTGTGTGTGTGTGTGTGTGTGTGTACCTGTGTGTGTGTGTGTTTTTACCTGTGTGTGTGTGTGTGTGTGTGTTTACCTGTGTGTGTGTGTGTGTGTGTGTGTACCTGTGTGTGTGTGTGTTTACCTGTGTGTGTGTGTGTGTGTGTGTGTGTGCGCCCCCCAGGATCACGTCTCTGTCGGAGGTCGGCAGTAAGGCCGTGCTTTGTGTCAGCGAGGGAGCTCCACCCCCTTCTGTCACCTGGTACACCTGTCACAGCTCACACAGGTAAACAACATACACAGACCCATGAATCATCTGATGACTCAGGAAGGGAAGGGAGGAGAACTGCTGCCACTGACTGGGGATGTTGTCGAGTGGTGGAAAGAGCATTTTGAGGAACTCCTGAACCTGACTGACACGTCCTCTGTGGGGGAAGCCTCGCCCATATCCCTGGCAGAGGTTGCTGAGGTAGTTAAGAAGCGGCAAGCCGCCGTGTGGTGGATGAGTTTCCACCTGAGATGCTGAAGGCTCCAGACATTGTGGGGCTGTCTTTGTTGACAGGTCTCTTCAATGTCTCATGGAGGTTGGGGACAGTGCTTGTGGACCAGCAGATCCGGGTGGTGGTTCCCATTTTTAAAAAGGGGGTTAGGTTGTGCTCAAATTATCGAGGTATCACACTGCTAAGCCTCCCTGGGAAAGCTTATTCCAGGGTGCTGGAAAGGAGGCTCTGACTGATCCAGGAGAAGCAATGCTGTTCTGTCAGTCTACATGTGTTATGTGGACTTGGAGAAGGCTTATGACCCAGGATCCCTTTCAATTCACTTCAATTTTATTTATATAGCTCCAGGGGTGGTTACTACATCGAGTGTGAAGCGTGTGTGAAGTGGTCGGGATCAGAGTCAGCACCTCCAAGTCTCAGGCCATGGTACTCTGCCAGAAAACGGGGGATTGCTTCTTCTGGATTTGGAGTGAGTTGCTGCCCCAAGTGAAGGAATCTGAGTAGCTTGGGGTCTTGTTCACCAGTGAGGGTAAGAGTGTGAGATGAACAGGTGGATTGGGGTGGCGTCAGCAGTAATGCAGGTGTTGTACTGGACTGTTGTGGTTCAGAGGGAGCGGAGCTGGAAGGCAAAGCTTTTGATTTACCAGTCAGTCTACGTTACAGCCCTCACCTGTGGTCATGAGCTTTGGCTAGTGACTGAAAGAATGAGATCGCGGCTACAAGCAGCTGAAATGAGTTTTCTCCGCAGGGTGTCTGGGCTCAGCCTTAGAGAGAGGGTGAGGAGCTCAGACATCCAGAGGGAGCTCGGAGTAAAACCGCTGCTCCTTCATGTTGAAAGGAGCCAGTTGAGTGGTCATCAACATCCAGACGTGCCTGGAAAACCTCTAGGATCTTCCTGGACGCCTTCCTTTGGAGGTTTTCGGGGCACGTCCAACTGGTAGGAGACCCTGATGTAGACCCAGAACACGCTGGAGAGATTATATATCTCATCTGGCTTGGGAACGCCTCGGGACCCCACGAGGATCTGGAAGATGATGATGGGGAGAGGGACATCTGAATACCTTGTTAAGCCTACTGCCACCGTGACCTGGCCAGGCAGAAACTGGATGGATAGACACACACGCACACACAGCGTAACAGTATCCATGTTACCATAGTAACCGTGTTGGTTTCCTGAAGGTGCAGTAATTTGACGGGCGGCTGGAGGAGCCTATCAGCAGCCTTGGAGGGCGGGGCTCTGCAGGAGAACATCACTGAGGTGGAAGAGAGAGGTGTAACCCAGGTAAGCAGTGATGTCAACATTGTGATGTCATCAGAGGGGAGGAGAGACAGCAAAGTGTAATGATATGAAGATGACTGACAGCTGCGTGTGTGCGTGTCTCACCTGTACAGGTACGCAGTGTGTTGACTCTGCAGAGTCTAATTTCTCTGTCAGCTGTTCGCTGTGAGGCCAAAAACTCTGCAGGACGACGAGCCAGAGACCTCCGAATACTGTCTAATTGTACGTACTAATACTGCAATACTACTGTAGTACTACTGTACTACAGTATATACTGACCTCCGAATACTGTCTGACTGTACGTACTAATACTGCAGTACTGTAGGATCTGCCCTGCCTCCTCCTCCTCAGAGTATTTTTAATGTTGAGCTCATTTAGCTCTTTGAAATCTGAGATCACAGAGTTGAACTTGTTAAAGTAAATTTTCCTTATTTCATTGAATATTGTACACTGTAGGAGGAAGTGCATCTCTGTCTCACCTCACCTGTCTCACCTCACCTGTCCAACAGCAACCACATGTTCTGTCTGTGTCTTCCTGTTTGGATGTCCAGTCTGTGGACACTGAGCCTGCACTTGGTCAGGATCTGTCTCTGCTGTCTGTCTCTGACAGCAGAGAGAGATCTGCCAGTTCATCGTCTCTTTTTAGGGCCAGATAACTTTCTGTTAGTTAGTCTCAGCACCAGCTGACATAGGGGACTCTGTTCTGGGCTCAGCTCTTGGGTCTGGAGGGCTTTGGAATGGAGGGGGTCTCGAGGGATTTAAGGCTCCACATGCATCTGTTGGTGTTTTTCTGTGTAAAATGTATCTGCAGAGTCCTGCATGTAGAGACTCTGCTGGACGTTTGTCCCGGCGGGTAAAGCTCTGGTGAGTGGACCCCAGACTCACCACCAGACAGCGCAGTGGGCCGGATGACACTATCACATATTTTAAGAAGCCAAAATTTAATTGGAATTTGAAAATTATAAATGATCTCATAATTGCATTTAGAGCTCTTCGAGCTTTTTCTTTTAGTGCGTTCACGGCCATGTTGAAACTCTCTGATGCTGTTATGGTTACACCAAGGCAGGTATAACTCGCACTGTGTTCAATGATATGATTATTGGTAAACTGGTTTTTGTTCTCCTGGCATCTGGGGCGTTTTTGAAACATCATGACATTAGTTTCCTTCATATTTCCTGCCAGGGCCCAGTTCTGACAGCACTTTTCTACTATGTCCAGCTGTTGCTGTCGTCCTTGTTCGGTTGGAGACAGTAGAACGTCATCAGCGTAAAACAGAGCCTTCACCTCTATATCGAGGAGGGAGAGGCCAGGAGCAGCACACTGATCCAACTGTACAGCAGGTTCATTTATATACACATTAAATAAAGTCGAGCTTCAGTCGCAACCCTGACGAAACACCTCTTCTCTGGGTGAAGGATTCAGTTTGTCTCCAATTTTTACAGCACAGCTATTTTCCAAATACATTGATTTAACATAAATACATACATTTTACCCCCTGTACCACAATGTCACAGAAAGTCTGTGATAAAGCCCTTCATGCCAAATAGAGTTGAAAGCTTTCTTGAAGTCAATAAATCAAGCAAATATCTTACCATTTCCTGTTTGGTGTCCATGTTTGTTAATTACAGTGTGAAGGGTGTACACATGGTCGGTGCTGCGGTGTTTTGGGAGGAAGCCAAATAGATTTTTACTCAGGATGGAGTCTTCAAGGAAATCTAGTTTTCTTTTATTCAGAATACGACAGAACAGTTTACCTGCTGAGACAGACGCCTCGGTAGTTACAGGCTCTGATTGGTTCCCCCTCTGATGAACGGGGGAAACGAGCCCTTTGCACCAGATGTCGGGAAAACATCCTGACTGTAGGACGATATTGAACAGCTTCAGCACGGCACCCTGCATCTCTGGGGTGCTACGTTTGAGCATTTAGTTTTTAATGCAGTCCGGACCACAAGCTTTCCGTGGCCGGAGAGACTCTGTCTGTGTGGTCAGTTCTTCCCAAATAATTGGGAAATCAAGGGGGTTTTGGTTGTCTTTAATTGTTTCTTCTAATGTTTGGAGTTTTTCTTTTATAATACATTGATCTGAATTCATTTGATTTATTGGTATGTCTTTGTACAGATTTTCAGAATGTGTTCTCCAGATGTCACCATGTTGAATGAGTAGTGCTTGTTGCTGCGTTGTGTTGAAGTTGTGCCACATATCCCAGAATTGATTAATGGCATTTTCAATATCTTCAAGTTTCTTGTGGCTATAATTTAGTTTTTTTTCTTCTTATTGTACGTTTATATCTGTTGAAAATGTCATTGTACCTGATGCGTAAGGCTCGGTTGTTTGGTTGGCGATGTTTTTCATTTGCTATTTTTCTCAAGTCTTTTCTGATGGTCTTGGATTCTTGATCAAACCATTTGTCATGTTTGCTTTTTAACAGGCTTCCGTTTTTGTTTTATAAGGTTAGCTTTAATAGCTGCCTTATGAAATGTCATATTGATATAATTTTTTTACACCATCTCTGGTAGGGACATATAGATTTTGGTTATATACTGACATGTCATTCATCAGATCAGGTGACTTCAAGGCCATGATGAATTTGTCTCCACTGTCTTGGGCCCATCTGTAAGTTTAATTTATGCAGCTTCCCTTTTTTCCCATTTGAACTGTCTCTCTCTCTCGCTACCTGTCTCTCCCTCTACCTGTCTCCAGCTCTCCTGTCTCAGGTTGTAGTCTTGGCAGCAGTTCTGGTTCTGGTCATCATCGCCGTCATCTTCCTCATCATCCTCATCCTCCTCTGGAGAAAAGTCAGTATTCAGTGTAGTATTATTATTATTAACTGCAGTTGTACAGTAGTACAGTAGTAGCTCAGAACTACAGAACTGGTTGTATTTTTCAGCATCACTCTGACATGTAGCAGCAGTATTGCCTGGTTGCCATGACAACATGGGATTCTGGCAGTACATCATGATAGCTGAATCATTTTAAACATTTTAGATCTTTTATTTTTGTGAGCCGAGTTCTCGTTGTCTCTTCCTGTTTGTTAGAAACCTCGTTATGAAGTTTGTTGGAAGGTAATTGAGTCTGTGAGTCCTGACGGACAGCGGTACACCTACCTTGACCCCGCCCACCTGCCATACAACTCCACCTGGGAAGTACCACGCGACAACGTAGTACTAGGTAATACGCTGAGAACACGTGGTACTAGGTTATAATAATTAAATCCTAACTTAAACCGAATGTCTGTCTGTCTCTGTCTCCAGGTCAGGTGTTGGGTTCAGGTGCGTTCGGTCGTGTCGTTGAGGGGACCGTCTCTGGTCTGCTTCACTCTCATTCTACAACTAAAGTGGCCGTCAAAGTGGTCAAACGTACGTACCTGTCTGACTGTCTGTCTGTCTGACTCTGTCAGTATTATTTATGTTGTAATTGTGTTGTTGCATCTCGTCACTAAGTGAAATATCCACAGACTCCATGTTTTTTTATAGAAATATTCAACATGTCTGTAAGTTTGGGATCTTTGGAAATGTTGAGATCTCCACTTCTTCCAATTTAAAATATAGTTCTGTGGGTTTGAATCATAGACTGTATAAAACATGGACGTAGTGTCCATGACTTCACCTTTAGGTTTCTGAAGAGCCGTTGTGAAGCTCAAAGTGGGCGGCTCCCAGCGGCTCCGGTCGTCGCCGTCTTGGCAGTGCCTGACTCCAGCTAATCCAAAAATGGGCAAAGAGGTGGAGCTGAGGCGGCCGAATGAAGCCTGGCTGATGAACCACCTAGCGGCTAGCCACCTGAGAGGGCACCCACCTGTCACTCAAAGTGGCCATGTCCTTAATTATGCACAGCTCAAAGCCTAATAGCTTAAGTTGTCATAAAGGCGGAAATGAACTATATTTTGCACTTCGGCGTTGGCTTCATTTTTCAGCCCCAGAGGTTTCCGCTTGGTTCAAACACAATTTGAGTTTGTTTAGATGAACTCTGCTCGTTTTCTTCTTGTTAAGGAGTTTTTAATTTCTGTTTCTGAGAAAGTTGATGACTGAAAGATGATCAGCTGATTTGTCTGAAACTATCTAAACTTCCTGGAAGCTGTCAGTACAAAGACTACAAACATGGCGGAGGTTTATTCTCCACTGTGTCACTGTTACATGTTGAATGTTGAACACTGAAGAGAAGTTTTGTGTCTCGTCACATCAAAGACGTAATGTTTTGCAAATCAGAGAAAACATTTCTCTCCTGGACATCGTCAGCATGTTTCGTACACCAGTTGGATTGATTATTGATGTTTTTATTTCAGGCCTGAAATCAATAACAATGAAATTCTGTGTGTGTGTGTGTGTTCAGCCAGCAGCGTTGCGGTTCAGTCTCTGATGTCGGAGTTGAAGGTTTTGGTTCATCTCGGTCCTCACCTGAATGTCGTCAACCTGCTGGGAGCGTGCACGAGGGGAGGTATACGCTTTAATCCCGGTTTAATCCTAAACTAATCATCATCTAATTCTAAATGTCCTCTAAAACGATCCTAATTTAACCATCTCACTCTGTTTCTGTCAGTGTGACTCATGTTGTCAGATCCTGCTGCTTGTCTTTGTTCACACTCGATTCTTTCAAAATAAAAGCCCTCAGTGATGTTTGACTGTGGTTCATCCAGATCAGTCTCTCTGTCCATACAGATACATACATATAAGAATTGTAATGATTGGAAATTCATCTTGAGACGATTAGTTCAAACTTAAATATTCTGTTCACTAAAAACTTTGACACAAGTCTGGATTTTTGGTTCTTTGAAGCTGGTTTAAAATTCCTCTGGACCTGCAAAGTGCAGGCTTATTGACAGTTAGCTGACCATGACCAAGACGTTTTACGATGAATCCCACACATGAAGTAATTTCAAACATGCAGGTTAATGAGAAATCATTATAATCTGTTGATGTAATTATCAATTCAATTCAGTTCAATTTTATTTATACAGCACCAGTTCATAACAGAAGTTATCTCACTGCACTTTTCCTACAGAGCAGGTCCAGACCAAACTCTTTATAATATTAATTACAGAGACCCAACAAATCACAATTTAAGAGTTTGCTATACTTATACATGATTAAATATACAACAAAATAAAAGTTGCTTTAATTGCATCAACAAGTTTCAGCAAAGTGAGTTCAGCAGTTAAGCATTTAATTTAAAGTTACAATTCTCATTTTAATGCCAAATTAAATGTTCTGGTTGCATTTGTCTTCTAACCGTCATAATGTTTTAGTTCTTTTAGAGTTTTTGTCTTTTTGCTCAGTTACTGAAACTACATTTGGTTCTTTTTTAGTGTACAACCTTTTATTTAGTTGTACACTTTATCATGTATAAGGTTTATAATATATAAGGTAACACTTTATTATAATAAGTAAACTGTGACAATTACACCAACAGATTTCTCAATAAGCTGCATGTTCTGATCTAAAATCCTAATTATATCAACACTCTTTCATTATAAATCTAAGAAACACATTTACATCTGAACATTACTTCCTGTTTGTGTTTCACAGTAAAATGTCTCGGTCCTGATCCAGCTAACTTCTGCAGGTTTTGGCTTAAGGACTTGTTGCTATGACAACATTGATTTAAAACCAGCTTCAAAGAACCAAAAACTAACTAACTAACTAACTAACTAACTAACTAACTAACTAACTAACTAACTAACTAACTAAACAGACAGCAGCTCAGATTCTGCTGGAGGGACAGAGAACTGCAGCTCATACAGATCACACTAATAACGGCCTGTCTGTCTGTCCAGGTCCTGTCTACCTGATCACTGAGTTCTGTCGTCATGGAGACCTGGTGAACTACCTGCAAAGGAACAAACACACCTTCTTACAGAGTGACACACACACCAAGAGGTGAACACACACACACACACACACACACAGAAACAGACAGTATTATATCCTCTCTCTCGAACATTCAATTCAATTCACTTCACTTGGGCTTTATTGGCATCATGGGAAGCAGATGTTAACATTGCCAACGCGTGTGTAAAATAAAAACATACATAAACAAAAGAATTGTGATATTAATTAATTAACATATACAGATAAGTAAGACAGGATAATAACAACAAAAATTATAAATTGCAGACTTGTAGTTAAAATACAAAAAGTGAAAAGTAAACTGCAACATTTTTTTATATGAGGAAGTGTGTGTGTGTGTGTGTGTGTGTGTGTGTGTGTGTGTGTGTGTGTGTGTGTGTGTGTGTGTGTGTGTGTGTGTGTGTGTGTGTGTGTGTGTGTGTGTGTGTGTGTGTGTGTGTTGATACATATTGATCAGCTGGATCCTGTCTCCGTCTCCTCGGAGGATTTTTAACGTCGAGCTGTTTGAAATCTGAGATCAGAGCTGAACTTGTTAAACGTTTCACTGAATGTTGAACACTGTAGGAGGACGATCTCTGTCTCACCTCACCTGTCTCACCTGTCTCACCTGTCTCACCTCACCTTTCTCACCTTTCTCACCTGTCTCACCTGTCTCACCTCACCTGTCTCACCTCACCTGTCTCACCTGTCTCACCTGTCTCACCTCACCTTTCTCACCTGTCTCACCTGTCTCACCTCACCTGTCTCACCTCACCTTTCTCACCTTTCTCACCTGTCTCACCTGTCTCACCTCACCTGTCTCACCTCACCTTTCTCACCTGTCTCACCTGTCTCACCTCACCTTTCTCACCTTTCTCACCTGTCTCACCTGTCTCACCTCACCTTTCTCACCTGTCTCACCTGTCTCACCTCACCTTTCTCACCTTTCTCACCTGTCTCACCTGTCTCACCTCACCTTTCTCACCTGTCTCACCTGTCTCACCTCACCTGTCCAACAGCGACCACATATTCTGTTTTCCTTTGTCTCTCTCTCACAATTCAATTCAAAGTTCTTTATTGGCCTGAAAGTTTCAAGAACAATGTTGCCCAAGCATCAAAATATAATTTGTCCAAATATTTAGTAATAATATTTAGAGAGCACACAATAACATTATATGAACATTAACACAACATATATATTCATTTTATATATACAGTATATCCTATGCGTGTATTTGTGTGTGTGTGTGTGTGTTGATGAATAAAGGGGTACGGTAGCCATATTGGAATTAAGCTAGAAACAGAGTAATTCACCCAGTGACCGTCTCCTCAGTTACATTTCAACAGAGCATATCACACTGTGTGTGTGTTTAAAGAGGAAGTGCATCTCTGTCTCCACCTCAGCTGTCGCACAGTGACCACAGACTCTTTCCTCTGTTGGTAGTCCGGACTTCTTGTGTCGTCCTTTCTCTGTGGCGAGACTGCGATCACTGAGTCTGTATTTGTCCAATGTTCCAGATAGGCAACTTTTATTAATTTCATAATTGGTTTACTCTGATTAGTGGTTGGAAAGCAGTGCTGGTCTGAACAGTATTGGGTGTTATTTGATCAGTAAGTCTCGTGACCAGCTGATGGGACTCTTTTTTTGGGTGTTCAGTTCTTGGGTTTGTGGTTCCTGAAATCTCAGTGAGTCTTTGGGGCTCAATTTGAGATGTAACCAAAATGTAAGTGTTCTTTTTTTATGTTAATAATCAATGTGTAATGGCCTAATCCCCCCTGCATGCATTGGTTGGTGTTTTTCTTTGGATGTTTAATGTGGACCTACAGAGTTCTGCATGCAGGGCCTCTATGGGATACTTGTCCCATCTAGTGTCGTCCTGATGACTGAGTGGACCCCAAACTTCACTACCATAAAGGGCGATTGGTTGGATTACATTGTCCAATATTTCAGTCCAAATTCTAATTGGTATGTCTATTTTGTAAAATGTAAAAAAGCTCTACATGCTTTTTGTTTCAGTGGCAGACCAAAGTTACCTGAGGCACTGATTCTGAGCCCCAGGTAATCACAATATAGCGTGTGAGCTAGATGGGTGTTTCTTAATTGATATTTGGTTTCCTGAGATTTGTGTTTCTTTTGGAAGATCAGTATTTTAGATTTGTTAAAGTTGACTGTCAGGGCCCAGTTCTGACTGTACCGCTCCAGGAGGTCCAGGTGCTGCTCTAGTCCTTGTTGTGAGGGCGACAGCAGCACCAGGTCATCAGCATAGAGCAGGAATTTAACTTCCTTTTTGTTAAGGGTTAGGCCAGGGGTTCTGGATTGCTCCAACAGCACTGCTAGGTCATTAATGTAGATGTTGAATAGAGTTGGAGACAAGCTGTTACCCTGATTCAAGGATTGTCAGTTTTTCTTGAATTTGTTTCTGTTCATGATTGAGATATTTAGGTGAAATTTGCTCATATAGTTTTTGAAATGATCTTTCCAAATGTTCCCATTTTGTAGGGCCAGGTTGTCTTTTTGTTGTTTAAGTTATTAAATCAGAACTGATTTTGATCAATGAACTCTCTTTCATCTCTCTCTTTGCCTGTCGCTCTCTCTTTGTCTCTCTCTATGTGTATTGAGTGTCTTTCGCCATGCAGTGACAGTGATGGAGGTTATATGGACATGAATAAGGAGGAGCGCATTCAGTTCGAAGCCATGAAGGAGCTCAGCTACGCAGAAATCGAACCTGCGGTGTGTGAGATGCCGTACACACCACCAGGTGATACATGTGGTACACTGTATACAAGTACTGCGTAATGTCAAATTATTATGGAAGCTCATTAATGGCAGCAAAAAATATTAATTTGATTTGATCTTTATTTTGGTCTTTCATTACAAAATATGAATAATAAATAAAAACACAAATAAAAAACAGCTTAAACAAAATAATGAAAAATAATGAAAATATGATAAAAATATAAATTCAGGTGAGTCATAATAACAATGTAGTTCACTTACTTTAATTATTAAGATTTGATTAATAAATTATTTCTTAGTTTTTCTTGTAGTCGTACAATGTTAAATTTATGATTTTGTTATTAATTACACATGAATTGTGACAATTACAACATATGACAAAAACACATAATTATCATTCAGAAAGTGAATATTTATTTAGCATTTCTTAATTCTGAGTTTGAAAGGTTTGTGAGTCTAAATCATGACTTCATGTCTCACTTTGACTTTGTTTGAAACTTTATTCTATAAAGTCAAAATTTACTTATATATTATTATTTAATTATAACATTTTAATTTATCATGAGGATGTTACATTTAGTCATTTATATGATCCAAAGTAATAATTTTTATTTAACACACAGTTGAAATAAAACAAGGATGAGTTATATTTAGATAAAAAGTCATAATTTAGAATTCACTTTTTGACGTATTATTTGAATTATTGTCTTTGTACCTGCTTTGTAGTCTGTCATCACTAATGTTCAATAACTGCCTGTCTGCCTGCCACAGTGACTTTTCCTGTCATTCTCTTTCAGACCAGCAGGAGGCGTCTCTCCTCCTCAGTGACTCTCCTCTCCTCACTCCCAACGACCTCCTCAGCTTTTCCTTCCAGGTCTCTCAGGCCATGGACTTCCTCTCCTCCAGAAACGTATGATCACTCATCAGTACATCACTGATACATGATTGTAGATGCACCACAGTTACCTTCAGTGTGTGTATAGTGAATTTTGTTGTGTCCAGATATTTGATTAAAGATCTTGTGTGTTGATATGTTCTGTCTCGTGTTCACATGTTGTGTTGTGTTCACATGTGGTGTTGGGTTCATATGTGGTGTTGTGTGTTATATTGTATTGTGTGTTCATGTGGTGTTGTGTGTTCACATGTATGGTTGCGTGTTCACATTGTGTTGTGTGTTCACATGTGGTGTTGTGTGTTCGCATTGTATTGTGTGTTCACATGTATGGTTGCGTGTTCACATTGTGTTGCATGCTCACGTGGTGTTGTGTGTTCACATGTATGATTGCGTGTTCACATGTGGTGTTGTGTGTTCACATGTATGGTTGCGTATTCACATGTGGTTTTGTGTGTTCACATGTATGGTTGCATGTTCACATGTCATGTTGCATGTTCACATGTATGGTTGCATGTTCACATTGTGTTGCGTGTTCACATGTATGGTTGCGTGTTCACATTGTGTTGCGTGTTCACATGTTCTGTTGTGTGTTCACATTGTGTTGCGTGTTCACATGTGGTGTTGCGTGTTCACATATATGGTTGTGTGTTCACATTGTGTTGCGTGTTCACATGTGGTGTTGCGTGTTCACATGTGGTGTTGTGTGTACACATGTGGTGTTGCGTGTTCACATGTATGGTTGCGTGTTCACATGTGGTGTTGCGTGTTCACATGTATGGTTGCGTGTTCACATGTGGTGTTGCGTGTTCACATGTATGGTTGTGTGTTCACATTGTGTTGCGTGTTCACATGTGGTGTTGCGTGTTCACATGTGGTGTTGTGTGTTCACATGTGGTGTTGCGTGTTCACATGTATGGTTGCGTGTTCACATGTGGTGTTGCGTGTTCACATGTGGTGTTGCGTGTTCACATGTATGGTTGTGTGTTCACATGTGGTGTTGCGTGTTCACATGTGGTGTTGCGTGTTCACATGTATGGTTGTGTGTTCACATTGTGTTGCGTGTTCACATGTGGTGTTGCGTGTTCACATGTATGGTTGCATGTTCACATGTGGTGTTGCATGTTCACATGTGGTGTTGCGTGTTCACATGTGGTGTTGCGTGTTCACATGTATGGTTGTGTGTTCACATTGTGTTGCGTGTTCACATGTGGTGTTGCGTGTTCACATGTATGGTTGCGTGTTCACATGTGGTGTTGCGTGTTCACATGTGGTGTTGTGTGTTCACATGTGGTGTTGCGTGTTCACATGTGGTGTTGCGTGTTCACATGTATGGTTGCGTGTTCACATGTGGTGTTGCGTGTTCACATGTATGGTTGCATGTTCACATGTGGTGTTGCGTGTTCACATGTATGGTTGTGTGTTCACATGTATGGTTGCGTGTTCACATGTGGTGTTGCGTGTTCACATGTATGGTTGCGTGTTCACATGTGGTGTTGCGTGTTCACATGTATGGTTGTGTGTTCACATGTGGTGTTGCGTGTTCACATGTATGGTTGTGTGTTCACATGTGGTGTTGCGTGTTCACATTGTGTTGCATGTTCACATGTGGTGTTGTGTGTTCACATGTGGTGTTGCGTGTTCACATGTGGTGTTGTGTGTTCACATGTGGGGTTGCGTGTTCACATGTGGTGTTGCGTGTTCACATGTATGGTTGCGTGTTCACATGTGGTGTTGCGTGTTCACATGTATGGTTGCGTGTTCACATGTGGTGTTGCGTGTTCACATGTATGGTTGCGTGTTCACATGTGGTGTTGCGTGTTCACATGTATGGTTGCGTGTTCACATGTGGTGTTGCGTGTTCACATGTATGGTTGTGTGTTCACATGTGGTGTTGCGTGTTCACATTGTGTTGCATGTTCACATGTGGTGTTGTGTGTTCACATGTGGTGTTGCATGTTCACATGTATGGTTGTGTGTTCACATGTGGTGTTGTGTGTTCACATGTGGTGTTGCGTGTACAACAGTGTGTCCACAGAGACCTGGCAGCGAGGAACGTCCTGGTCTGTGAGGGGAAGCTTGTGAAGATCTGTGACTTCAGTCTGGCCAGAGATCTGATGAAGGACCAGGACTACATCGCCAGAGGAAATGTCAGTTAACTAGATGAAATAACTTCATTAACACAATTAGTTTACAGTTTTCATCACTAGACAGACCTGAAAAATTGTAAAACTGTCCTTTCATTAATTTATGTTTTTATTCTCCAGAGCTTTCTGCCAGTGAAGTGGATGTCTCCAGAGAGTATTTTCCAGAACATTTACAGCTCTCAGAGTGATGTCTGGTCCTACGGAGTCTTACTGTGGGAGATCTTCTCTCTGGGTAAAGCAGTCTAAACCAGTCCATGTCTACACACACCAGTCTCTCCAGTAGACATCTATGTCACTGCACTATTTTGTGTGTTTTGTCCCAGGTGGGAGCCCGTACCCCGACCTCCCCATGACCCAGGAGTTTTACTCTGCTCTGAAGAGAGGATACAGAATGAGCCGACCCGACCACGCTCCTCACAACATGTACGACACACGTTTACACGTCTTCTACACACTTTAACACCTTTTACATACCTTTACACATGTTTTACACACTTTTAAACATGTTTTACACATGTCATCTCCAGCTGCATGCAGGTGAATGTATACAGGAGTCGCTCTGATACGCTCACCTGGCTGTTTGGCCTCTCTGACAGTTTGCGTTCTGTCTTCAGTTTTGATCTGATGAAACTGTGTTGGGAGGAGAAACCTCAGTCCAGACCTTCTTTCTCCTCATTGGTCGTTTCCGTGGGCAACATGTTAACTGATGACTACAAAAAGGTACCAAATCATATTATTATCTTTAATCCTGCTTGAGTCTCTGTGAAAGGAGACAATGATTAAAACAGTTTAAATCTCACAAAATAACCTCCATAACAGGAAGTCAGACCTGTTACTGATCAGTGTTTCTGAACCTGATCATTTAATACAAAGAAATCTCTACTGGGGACTCCCTTATTACACGGTGCATGTCTATCACCTGTGAGCACTTCAATTACACTGATTTTCCCTTTTCAGACTTACTTCACTTTAACTGACACTTTAATTTCATTCCTTTACACTGAAACTGCCACTTGAACTTCTTTCAGCATTTCAACCATTTCAAATCTTCCAGCAGTGAGAATGTGTGACTGTTTTCCAGTTAAATTTCTGTTTGTAAGTTTGATTTACTTCTTCTGTTCTCTTAAGAACCGAACATACGTTCCTGCTTCAGACACAGTTCCTACAGTCTGTAACTGTGTCAGTAACTGTGGTCGTTGTGTTTCAGTGTTACCTCCAGCTGACTGAAAACTTCCTGAAAGGTGAAAATCCAGCTGTTGTTCGATCCAGACTGAGTCCATGTGCAGCTGCTGGAGATCAGACTGATGGTCAGACTCACACACATTTAATACCAGTTCTACTGAAGAACAATACAGAAAGTTGTATTGATCGTTTTATTGATCAAAGAAGCTAAACTCACCAGATCTGACATTCAATACCCTCCGTTGTGTTTACAGGAAGTCCTGCCCCTCAGGTGAACGTTCACCTTTTGGAGGCGGAGCCAGAGGAGGCAGGCCCCTCCCACGGCACTTACATCATACCCATCCATGACATCACCATAGAAACAAGCAGCGGTGCTGCGCTGGACGCAGTCAGGTACGAACATCCAAGAATTTCCTTGATAGAACATTGAAATTCAATAAATATTCATTAAATAAAACTTTATTGACACTCTGACTAAAAGACTTATTGTTAAAACTCTCTTTAGTTCCTTAGTGTGTCATAGTTGTAAAAACTACAATTCCCATTATGCACCTTTCCCTTAATTACATTATTCAGCCCCCAGTGAGCAGAGTGTTAGCAGGCTCAGTATGTAGCTACATGTTTAGCAACATGCTGCTGATCTGTGACTTCCTGTGTGTCTATAAGTCCTAGTTGCCTAAGTTCTGCCACAGGTTTCTCCAAATGCTTGGATGGATGGATTTGTTGGGTCTCTATGATTAATATTATAAAGAGTACTGTCTAGACCTGCTCTATAGGAAAAGTGCAAGGAGATAACATCTGTTATGAATTGGTGCTATATAAATAAAATTATAAAATTTAAAGTTATGTTTAAGCAGCAGCAGAATAATAACAGTTTGTGTTGTTGTAAGGGAACACCTTTTAGTTTGTGTCTCTCATGTTTGAGTGAATTTTTCTTTTAACCTATTGTCCAGGTAGCTGTCAGACTGCCATCTTTGTTTTGATTAGTCTTTGAGTATCCTGAAAACACCTTCAGAACAACAGGAAGTGTTTTTAAACCTTTGCTGGTAAATTATCTTTTAGACAAACTGATGGTTACATGAGCAACACAAACTGAGGCTAGGTTTACCTGTGCATACTGTCCATTAGCATGTTGCTAACGCTAGCCAACTATGGATGCAGCTCTGTCACATGTTTATAATGCAGGGGAATAATGTGTTGAATATTTAAATTTATGTTGTTTCTGTTCTTTATATATTGCTGTGGTTGTTGGTCATCTAGCTTCAGAGTTCAGTATTGTTCAAATGTGCATTTCGTTTTATTAAGAGGCTGAATATGGTCATTATAGAGTTTATAGAGCCCTCTAGTGGCCGTTTGAAGTATCATGTATTTAACTTGTGTTACACTGACAATGGGGGTTATTGTACCTCACCTGTAAGGATGCCTTTATTAGGTTAATGTGGTAATTATTCAATTGAGTTTATTAATTGAATAATTAATACCAGAACCACAAACCCTTTGTATTTATTTTAATGTATGTTTTCAGAGAGCCACTCACACCTTTATAACCTCATATACAGTATACTCAGTCATTGTATATGTCTTTGAGCTTCTGATGATAAAAGAGACTGAACTTCATGTTGAGAGAGTTGACTTGTTCCTCCTGACTGAGGACGATTCAGTCGTTCTCTGAACAAGGAACAGACTCATTCAGGACTCAACAGTTATGATAAAGCAATTAATTAAATTTCTAATTTATTAGAAGTGTTCCAGACAAACTTAGAATCAGAACCAAATTACTTTCTAAGAAATGACAGGAAACAATGTTAAACCTGCAGTGCAGAAGTTTTGTCTCCCCCTTCTGGCAGTGAGAGAAATTACACAAACACTGTCGATGCCTGCTGATGATGTTTACCTGCAGGCTCCAGGCTCGTGTTCGTCCACAGTTCCAAGACAATAATTCATTATGTAGCTTCAGTAAATGTAAAAGCTACATCCTACTCCAAATATGTGCAAATACCAACCTGTCCAAAAGCAGTAACGTGACATCTGTGTCTGCCCTCAGTCCGTCTCTCAGCCTCTCCAACAAGGAAAAGCTAAAGCTACACCAATGGTTATCTGTGTTTGTCCTCGCCATCGATCGCTTTCTTGTTTTCACTGTAATCCTTCCTCTTTTTTCAGCATCAGACACTTTTCTTAGACGCTTCTTAGATTTTGCTCCTAGCTGCTGCAGGCCACTGCGTCGCTGCGGTCGCTCCAGAGCCGTGTAGAGAGAGAGTTGCGTCAACTCCGTTCAGTTTCAATTCAAGTGGCTTTATTGACATGACTACATACAACACAACGTTGCCAAAGAATATTAACACAAACTATACAATCATAATAAACAAAATAAACAGTTCTGAAAAATAAACATTCTCTCCATTGGACAGCGGCACTCTCTACATGGCTCTGGGTTGCTGCCCGCCTCAGGTCTCTTAAACCAGTCACTGCTTGTTGACGTAAAAGCATCATTACTGGTACGCCAGCTCGGGAATGTCGCCACAGACACCAGATTTAAAAACGCTGGTATACTGACAAATACACAGAGATTTACCTGGCGGAGACAGGGTTAATCAGCACTGTGTGAACTCGTTTGGCAACAAGGGCTTGAATGTAACGGACGTTCATTTATATGTAAAAGTCCTGCATTCCAGCTTTAAACAAAGCTTTATTAAAACCCCTCAAACTGTCAGAACCTTTTATATTTTCTGTAACTGAGGAATCAGGTTCATACAAAAGATTCATGTCTGCAGTTATTTTGCTTTAAAAATCTGATTTTGTATTTGATTTTCATTTGGTGTCGTACCAAACAAACAAACAAAAGTAAAGTAAAAGTAAAGTGGAATGTGGCCTTTCCTTTAAAGGAAGTGAATAATAATAATAATAATAATAATAATAATAATAATAATGATGATGATGATGATGATGATGATGATCTCTGTCCTCTGCAGCCCTCAGCTGTCAGAGTCTCAGGACACACCAGGAGCACAGGAAGTGACATCATCAGAGGACAGACAGGAGGCTGAGGAGGCTACTGATGCGTCCTGCAGACGTGAGGAAGAGGAGGAGAGCTGCCTGTGAAGGGTTCAGCTGCTTTCAGAGCGGACTGAGGGTTTAATTAACCCATAAGATCAGCCACAGTCCTCCTGGCAGGCAGAGCAGAGGGCTGGATAACCCGTGATACATCATGACATCATCAATAGACAAGAGGTTCGGCTCAGCAAGCCAGGCAATAAAAGGGTTATTTTGCCCACATTATGACTGTAAGGCTGCCAAAGGAAATTTTTGAAATCGTGTTTGACTCCACAAACAGGAAACCGAAATATTATTCCTGTTTAAATGAAACAGAATTTGAATGAAACAGAGTTGTGTTCACAGTAAAGTGTGCAGCAGGTCCTGAATCTGATTTATAACTTAATAATATTCAGCTTTGTATTCTGCATTTACTCATATTATTCAGAAGTGTCTTTGTATATCTGTAGTATTATCTGCTTTGTGTTTATTCAAACTGCTCTGATTCGTGTCAGAACTGAAACTCTTTATTCAAATAAATATCAAAATAAAGTCTAGCAGTTTGTTTTTAAATCAAACTGCATGTGAGAATCAGTTTGAAGGTTTTCATTAGTGAAAATAATGTCACCTTCATAAAGCGTTTATAAGTTGTTACTAATGACTTTATTAATATTATTTATTACCACACAGAGTTAAACTCTTAATAAATAAAAACTAAAGATGTTTTGTTTTCTGAACTTTAACTCTGATAACTGTTGACCATGAAATGTGAAAGACTTCTTTCAGATATAAAAACACCTTTTCACTCTTTGACCTCTGACCCCGAACCAAATTCACTTATTAACAACTTATGTGATAAACCCATGAGTATTTATTAATGGACCAATATCCAATATTACTGTTAATATCAATAACTAATCTCACTAATCTGTTACCTGCATCATAATTAACAAGACAAAAACTAAATTAACTCTGCTAACCAGATAACATCATGTCAGTAGTACTGAGTATAAACTATAAACTACAAACAGTGGAGAGAAACAAATGTTGAGAACAGAAATAATACTGAAAAATGAAAGTCAAAAATAAGAACAAGTACTATTGAAGAAAAGAAGCAAAGAAGTCAAATAAAACTTTTAATCTGAAAGAAATTCAACATCAGAACCAAAGATCTGCTGCTGTTTGAGGCTTCAGGTGCCTCGGGTGTGAAATTATGAATTAACTTTTGAAATGATACAGTAAATGAAGTGAAATCACCAAAGAGACTGATTCTGTGTTTGCTTCTTATGTGAAACTGCATGGACCTGCTTTCAGGTGAGTCTCTTAATTTCTACATTCAGATGGAAACTTGACTCTCGACTGTCAGATTTTTGAGTTTTCATGTTGTTTCTGTGAAATAAGAGCGCTTGTTTTCTCTTCTGTCACCCCAATATGAGGTGGTGTTTTGCTCAGGTGTGACTCATGTGACCTCGTCCTCCTTTGCCTGTGTTTTTTCTACTTCCTGTTGTAATGTGGAGCAAAGAGAAGTTCAGAAATGTGCTGAATGTTTAAAAATGTTTCCTCAGAGAGAAACTCAGAGTCAGAAAACAAAAAGTTCTTCTTCCTCTTTTTCTCTGAAAGTTCAAAAACATCAAGTTTGTGTTCAAACTTAAAAATCACGGATCTCATCAACAGATTCACCTCAAGTACTGTATTTAAGTACAAATTCAAAGTACTTGTACTTTACTTGAGTATTTTAATTTCATGCAACTTTCTGCTTCTACTCCACTACATTTGTCTGACAGCTTTAGTTACATTACAAATTGGTTTTTGGAGATTGTGAGTGTTTGTGACGAGCTGAAGGATGAAGAGTTTCCTTTATGTGCTGAGGAAACTCTCCTCCTCCTGAAGCTGAATAAACTCTTCAACCCCCCCTCGGATCAGCTGGGAAACGCATCGTCACAGAGCTGAAAACAGGCTGTTTCTCTGAGCTCAGGAAGACTTTTTAGAGATATGTGGCTCTCACAGGACGGCGACGCTGCAAACATGTGATGATCTTACAGACCATGATGCATTGCTGCAGGTTAAACTGCCCAACAGTATCAGAATCAGTCAGTTTATTGCCAAGTAGGTTTTCAAATACTTAACAACTTGACTTACTTAACATAACAATAAACATAGTAAGAGAAAACAAGAGATAAAACAAGAACTACAAAAGTCAAGAAATATTAAATAGAAACATTTAAAATAAAAACATGAAAAAATATAAAAGTATGTATAATATATATGTTTTTAGAATCAAAGAGCTGTACAGTTTTGGGATGTAAGGAATGTGCAACAATTCACAGTATGAAGTATAAGGAATAAGGAATATGTGCAATGTACAGAGATAAGAGTCCAGAAGATGTGCGTTAATGCAACGCATTGAGACAGATGTAGCGACTGTACAGAAATGTAACGTATAGTGTCGACGGAGGTGGGTGGGGATAAGAGTCCGTGTCAGAGGGGGTCTCGGGCCTTGTTGGTGGCCCAGCAGACGGGAAGAAGGTTTTGGTCCTGATGGACCGCAGCCTCCTGCTGGAGGGGAGTGTCTGAAACAGTGTGTTTCGGGTGGGAGGGGTCAGCCACAATCTTTCCCGCTCACCTCAGAGACCTGGAGGGACGGCATATTGCAGCCAATCACCTTCTCTGCGGAGCGAATGATACGCTGCAGCCTGCCCGTGTCCTTGGCGGTGGCAGCAGGGCACCAGATGGTGATGGAGGAGGTGAAGATGGATTCGATGATGGCGGTGTAGAAGTGCACCATCATTTTCTTTGGCAGGTTGAACTTCTTCAGCTGCCGCAGGAAGTACATCCTCTGCTGGGCTTCCTTGGTGAGCGAACGGATTTTCAGCTCCCACTTGAGGTCCCGGGTGATGATGGTGCCCAGGAAATCAGAATCAGAATCAGAAATACTTTATTGATCCCCGTAGGGAAACTCTTTGTTACTCTTTGTTACAGTAGCTCGTCTTTACGTCAGTGCACACAGGAGAAAGTACTAGAAAAAATAAACACCATAAAACAGGTCAGAAATAAATTAAGTATCCTGTCGGTATAAGTATAAGATAAACTAAGTGTCAAGTACCAAGTGGGTTTACTGGTTGGTGATGAAAGTACAGTCTAAAATACAATCTAAATACAATGTAACTCCTTATGTAATAAATAATATTAATAAGCGGAGGTGCATGTACTGTCGAAGAGTAACTGAGGTATATAGTTTCAGTAGCAATAAATAAGAAAAAACTAACAAGGGGAAAACTAATATTGCACGGAGGTATTACACAGAATATTGCACACTTATTATTAATTATGACGGAGATGTAATGTTCAATGTCCAGTTTAGTGACCTAGGGTCAAACAGACTAACCCTTAGAGGGAGGAGTTAAATAGTTTGATGGCCACAGGCAGGAATGACTTCCTGTGGCGCTCTGTGGTGCTTTTTGGTGGGATGAGTCTTCCGCTGAAGGTGCTCCTTTGCTTGCTGAAGGAAACTGAAGGACTCCACAGTGTCGACTAAGTTGAGTGAAGTTGTGAGAAGCGTAGGCCCCTGCTGTGGTGGGGGAGGTGGAGCTGGTGGATGGGGTCATGGGGGATGGTGTCAGGACTGTCTCCATGTCTTTCAAATTGACAGTAGAACTCATTCAATTGGTTGGCCGGGCGCAAGTCGTTAGTGGAGTGGGGGGCTAAATGGCTGTACTCTGAGCACAGTTGTTTAGCTTCTCTCGCCACCTTGCTAGAATATAAAGTAATTCAAATGAGCTCAACCTTCAACATCTACAGTAGTAAAATGCAACATACACATTAATGCAGCAATAATATTAATCTAGAAATGCATGTAAATATATATAATATTAAAACAGGGACCATTTTACTGCCCAATGTGTACTTTTACTGATAATACTTGCTGATAATACTTACTGATAATGCTTACATACTTTTACTTTAGGTTTTTAATGCAGGAGTTTTACTTGTAACAGAGTATTTTCACAGTGTTGTATTAGTACTTTGACTGAAGTAAAGGATCTGAATACTTCTTCCATCACAGTTGATCTTCATACAACATCCTGTAAATCCTGCTGAGGACGGTCATGTGATATGATCGAAAGCTCCAGAACAGCTACTAGTGGTCCTTGAGGTGAAATTATTTTCTAAAATGGAGCAATGATTAATCATTAATAAGCAATAATCACTTTACCTCCACACATTACTCTGGTGGCTTAAAGGTGCGACAACACCTGTGACTCAAAGACCTGAACTGTTTGATGGATTCTGGAGGTTTTTGTGTTTGTCATGTTGATTAAAGAGTCTACTTACTACAAACTGCTGCAGACATCTCACCTAACGAGCTCCGAAGGAAGATGACATCAGCATTCTTCATCCTGTCTGTGAAGCTCTGATTGGTCAGTAGTTTCTAGCAACTCCCACAAGAGTTAACGACGGTCACGCACTGTTTTACGGCATGCCAGTGTTTTGGTCACGGATTCTGATGGGCCACAGATCTTTGAAACGACACAGCGAGCTGAAGCATCTTACCAGTCTTGGGAAATATCTGTGAGTGAATGATGATCGTAAGAAATCATTAACAAAGAGTAAGACGAGCCAACAGCCGCAGTCAAACTCATAGCACTTTGTAAAGGAAAAAAGCGGAAGAAATGAACGTGAACTAGAAGGTGAACACTGGTATAGATGATGTGTTAGGTCTAGAATGTAGTCTTTAGATAAGTGCAGTAATACAAGTTTTATGTTTGTTCATTCTGTCACTGACCACCACAAAATATAATGCAAATTAAATAGCACACTAGTAAGTAGCAGAACTGTAGTCAAGAGCAGACTCTAGGTCTTCAGAAAGTAGTAAGTACGTAGTTTATATTGAAACAGCAGTAGTCATACAATGCAGTAAAATGAAATGAAATAAGGCAGTAGGGTGGAGGGGGGCACAGGGTGGTGTCGCTGTTGTGGGTGCAAGGTGGAGGAAGGAGGGCGGAGTCTAGCCGCTGGTTGACAGAGAGGAAGTTTGTCTCCTTCAGTTTGACTTGGACAGTCTGAACAACAACAGAGAGAGATGAAGGTTTATTCCCTGCTGCTGTCGATCGTCCTCAGCTGCTGCTCTGCTGAAGGTCAGAAAACAGACTTTATTCACTGTTTATTAGCTGTTATTAACCAGGTATTAATGCTTCATTAAGGGTTAATTATCTTCATTCATGTGTGAGGAAAAAGACAAAAAATAAACCACGTAACGACAATAAAATGTTTTTATAAATAAATAAATATCAACTAATAATTATCATTATTTATTATGTGTTATTAAACATTAATCAGCTGTAAGCATTAACAGTACTGCTGCAAGATGTAAACCTGTAAAATGTGTGTCTGATGTTAATGAATTACCATGCTAATGCACTGCTAATAACAGTGAACAGTATTTAATAGTTTATAAAACCATCAATAACATTGATAATCAAGATAATTCCTGTTAACATACAGTAACTGTTTCTAAAGAGTTATTAACTGTTTATTAACAATTATTAACTGTTCATTCAGTATTTAAATATGTATTTTTGATAGGAAAGTTGACATTTTCTCTCGATAAAATAAATAAATATTATTATAATATTAATGATTGAGTGTAGAGTTGAGATTATTATTAATATAGTTATATTTTGACACAGTTCACTCCTGTTGGTCTGAAGTGAGAGTTCAGATGAACCTGACTGTAAAACAAACACAACAAATACATTTATTGAGCAATGAACGGACACATGAGTTAAACATTTTTTGTTTGATAGAAACTTCTCTCTAAAATGTAATTTATATGAATCCAAAAACGTATTTTTCTGTGGCCAAAACAGAGACGGGTCGCTGCAGAACCGGATCAGCAGTTACTCTGAATGCTATTTATCAAACAGCATCAATACGTTTCTGAGAAAAATGAGGAAATGACATCATGAATACCTCGTAACACAACTATAAATATGAATGTGGAGGTCTCCTACAAACGAAGGCAAGCTAAAATATAAGGTATATTTAGTGTCCCCTCATGGACTCAGTGTCCCCTCATGGACTCAGTGTCCCCTCATGGTCTCTGTGTCCCCTCAGTATCCTCTCATGGTCTAAGTGTCCTCTCATGGACTCTGTGTCCTCTCAGTGTCCCATCATGGACTCAGTGTCCCCTCATGGTCTCTGTGTCCTCTCAGTATCCTCTCATGGTCTAAGTGTCCTCTCATGGACTCAGTGTCCCCTCAGTATCCTCTCATGCACTCAGGGTCCCCTCATGGTCTCTGTGTCCTCTCATGGACTCAGTGTCCTCTCAGTGTCCCCTCATGGACTCAGGGTCCCCTCATGGTCTCTGTGTCCTCTCATGGACTCAGTGTCCTCTCAGTATCCCCTCGTGGACTCAGGGTCCCCTCATGGTCTCAGTGTCCTCTCAGTGTCCCCTCATGGTCTCTGTGTCCTCTCATGGACTCAGTGTCCTCTCATGGATTCAGGGTCCCCTCATGGTCTCTGTGTCCTCTCATGGACTCAGGGTCCTCTCATGGACTCAGGGTCCCCTCATGGACTCAGGGTCCCCTCATGGTCTCTGTGTCCTCTCATGGACTCAGGGTCCCCTCATGGACTTAGTGTCCTCTCTGTGTCCTCTCATGGACTTAGTGTTCTCTCAGTGTCCCCTCATGGACCTAAAGAAGAACTGTATCTGTCGTCTTTCATCTACACTTCACTTGTTACATGTAAATTTTACATAAATCTAATTATGCCGTATTTCCTGCTGCTTCATGTGATCTTCTTCTTCTACTACGAGACTTTTGTGGAGTGGATGTAAACATGTTGCCGTGGTAACCAGTTCCTCCACCACGCCCACAGGGTCCCCAACAAAGAAGAAGTGAGACAAGGAAGTGGGAGAAAAGAGTGTGTGTGTGTGTGTGTGTGTGTGGGGGGGTCGGGTCTCTGGTCTCTGGTAGAAAATGTGTTTCCTGACTTTGAGGTTTCATCACACTAACCCCCCCCGGCACTGAAACCTCTTAACTGCAGGACTTTCTCCAAAACAAAACTCAGATCTGTTGGTATAAAAACCTCTTATCTCCATGTTTTTCAGTCAGTTTGAGAATCTGATTAAAACCTCACAACTAAAACTCGTCCAGACTGTCGACAAACTAAAAACTAACAAAAACAATCAGCTTTCAACAACAATTCTGATAATCAATGACCATTAATTAATCAAACTTCAGTCAGTTTCTTCAGTGTGTCAGACTTTCTGTTTTCTATCTGACTCGTCGCGTTGGACTCTGATTGGTTGGATTAATTGAGCTGTTAGCTTCAGGTGTGAATGCGATCAGGACTCTCATTGAGGTCATGAGGTTGAATTTCCTGCTGAGGTTTCCTCCGTCACGTTTATCATCAGAAACTAATAGAAAATCAATCCTTTAATAAACAGTGAAGTCAGCAGAAAGTTTCTGTTCCTGAAAAGAGAAACTGTGGAGATACGAGGTTTGCAAACACTGACAGGAGAAAACAGATTTTTGTTATTATATATTATATTATTAGACTTATGTTAATATGTATGTGTATATATATATATGTATATACACACATATATATTATGTTATTATATATTATATTATTAGACTTATGTTAACAAAAGTATAAATAAAAATGAAGTTTTTAATACAAATTTGTAAATCAGAAACATTTTTACAGTTTAAAACATCTACCTTTAAAACATTGAATGTTTGATTTGTGCCTTATTATTCTTATGCTTATTATTAATAATAGTTTTAATTATTAATAATAAAAGTGTTTAGGTTATTTACTTACCTAATGTGTTTCTAAAATGCACTCTACAAATAAAATGTATTCTTGTTATTATTATTATTATTATTATTAACAGACACTTTGACTGTTTCTCTGAACATTTTCTGGATTTGTCTTCTGATGAAAGTTTATTTCAGTAAATATGAGTTAATTAACTGTTTATTAACCATCTTTCTCTAATATTAATATTAATCTGTAGTCACCTGCAGAGATACTGTAGAAAAAGACCACGAGGTCACTTTAGTAGCTGTTCTGGAGCTTTCAATCACATCACACTTTGAACCTGAATTTGAAAATTGTTGTGAATAATCTGAAGAATCATCCATAATCAACGATCTGGTCGGATGTTACCGGGTCGGTTCTGAATTGATAAAATTGGATCTGTTCACAGTTTATTTCTTGTTTTGCCGGAGCGTTCAGGGCGGCGAGATGTTGAACAGCTGTTTGACTCGCTGACAGTTTGTTTTGTAAATATTGGACTCGACACAACAGTCATGTTATTATTATCATTTATTTGAAGTAATTGTGGACATTTTATGGTTTTATTAGCAGCTGACAGTAAGTGGTGAGCACCTTAAACCATCAGGCTGCAGCGGCGTGTCCAGACTTTGTTGACTGCGGTGGCCAAGTGGGGCACAGACTTGTGCTGGGTTGGCATGAAAAATGTACACTCACACACACACACACACACACACACACACACACACACACACACACACACACACACACACACACACGCTGGAATAGCTTTAATTTACTTTAATTACTAACATTACAGTTTCTTACACTCCTGTGTTTCAAATTTTAATTTAAAAGATAAATAGACAGACCAAGCGCAACACAGCCGAGCAGCACCATGCAAATGTGACTGCAGTTGACTGCAGTTGTTGCTGCTAAGGGTGGAGCAACCAGTTATTAGGTTTAGGGGGCGATCACTTTTTCACACAGGGCCATGTAGGTTTGGATTTTGTTTTCCCTTAATAATAACAACCTTAATTTAAAAACTGCATTTTGTGTTTACTTGTGTTATCTTTGCCTAATATTTAAATTAGTTTGATGATCTGAAACATTTAAGTGTGACAAACATGCAAAACAAATAAGAAATCAGGAAGGGGGCAAACACTTTTTCACACCACTGTATATGAATATAGATAGATATAGATATACTATACATACATATACACACACATATATATATGAAATATTGAGTTATGAGTTACTTGTCACAGTCACAGTCAGAAACTCACAATTTCTTCATCATGAAGTGGTTTAAAGGCTCCGACTGACGCTGCTCAGTGTTTCCCAGCATGCTTCAGGAGGGATTATATATTAATGAGAGGTTTTAGTTTACTTGTGTGTTTTTATTGGGGTTTTTTCTGTCTAATTTGAGGTTTACACACACTGAAGGTGGAAGTCCAACATGATGCAATGTCCTGAAATATAACCATCTGTATATGAAACCTATAAAGATGTCACATGACATCACCATGTGATGTTAAATCAATCAGTTGATCAATCAAAAGAACTGATAACTAAATCAGAATCAGAAATACTTTAAAGTGACAGCAGCAGCTGTTCTAGAGTCAGTGGAGATCCAGAGCTTAGCCCTGAAATCTTAATGTAATCATAATGACATTTATTTTGTTCTGTAAATAGTTAAACACTGCAGATGTGCTTCTATACAAACTACAAAACTTCTCTGTGCAGAATACAGTTTCCTCAGACCTGCCATCCTCTAGCTGTCCACCAGGTGTCCTCTGACTTTTCTCATCACCTGACTACCCGACCCATCCACACACCTGTTCCCATACCTGAGCTTCCCAACTCATCTCATTACCTAATCGCCCTACACTACATATACCAGTTCACTTCCTTTCTTCCTTGCCAGATTGTTAAGTCAAGTTGCCGTGTGTTTCATGTCTTGCTCTCTAGCTTCTGTATCGTGTTCTTCTGTTGGCCCTGAGACCTGTTTCCTGCCTGTTTATTGGACTTTGATTCTTGCCTGGTCCTTGTCGGTTTTGCCTGTTTGGACTGCCTTCTCTGGTTTTGACCCTTTCCTGCCTCACCTTCCCGTAAGCCTTTGGGTGAATAAAATCACTGAACTGTATCAGCTCTTCCTCAGGCATCTGCATTTTGGTCCTATCCCCTCTGTTCCTGTTACCGTGCTATCACCAGCCATGACAGTTTGTTTTCACATTCATCTGCTGAAGGAGGAAAGTTTCTCTGTTTCAACTTAAATCTCAGTTTAACACCTGGACGTACCTTCAGAATAGAAAAAAGAAGAATCATGCAAGTACATCAACTTCATCAAATATGCTGAACTGCTTCAAGTGCTAAATTTAGAAACAATAATACCCCTTTTACACTGGGCTACACCCGCTAACACCCGTGAACATCTGGCTTTTTTCTTCAGTGGGAAAGGGTACAGTTGGCGTTGACTCTAGGGTCAAATGACTCTGCAGTAGTCACGGGTATTTATCGGCTCCGGCTCCCGCTCCTATCGGTAGTGATGTAAATCTGACACCTGGATGGACACGCTAACTTTCGCCCCTTTTTCTGTGCGACTCTTTCATCTGTTTCTATCTGCGGATGTATATAAATGTCTCATCCATATGTTTATGTAGTATTAGCATGCTAGGCTAACAGTCTGTCATCTGTGACTATATATCTGTGCTGTGACGTCTTTCAGAGCACACAAACACTGTAAACACACCTGTCACCTGCCCAGCACGGTGCTGTTAACCAGAAACACCGCAGCTACACCTTATTTTTATAGTCTGTGGGCTACACACAGCAACCACCGTAACATTGTCGCTGGCCTCCATGCTGCTTTCTAACCCTGTTTTCTGCCGCGTTCATGAAGTCGAACGCGACACATCAGGAAAAACAGAAAAGGCAAACTCGTGTACTGGCAATGTGAAAGGATTCAATCACCGTTTCTAAAACCTGCACATACGCGCTAATTTTGGTGTAAAAGGGTGTAAGAAACAGGTTTTTATAGGCCGAGGCGCAGTCTGAACAGGGGAGTTTTCAGTCTGAAGATGTGTAGTAAGTTTCTGCTGTACTGATGTCGGTCGTTCCACCATTGTAGAGCCAGGACAATGTTGGGATTTTGTTGAGCGGTAGTTGGGCCCCCTTGTGGTGACGGTGTAGCAAGCCAATTGGCAGTAGCAGAGCGTAGTGGACGGGCTGGGGTACCAAGTACCAGTATCTTGAATCGGATTAGCAGCCACTGTCAGCGCGTTCGTTTATTTGCAAAAGAAAAGTCTGGAGAGAAGCTATTCCTTAATTAGGCATTTATTAAAGAATTGGAGGATCAAAAGCATCTTGTACAAAGATCTTTTCTGTTCAGAAAACCACAGTCAGCGAGCTGTTAATCTGTAGCCATCATCCTCAAAACAATGCTATTCTTAACATTACACAGAGTTTTAAATGAGAATGTACAACTATCTGATAGGTTTCTACAGAGGTGGGGAGGAGCTGTGGTTTAGACTTAGCTCTCCCTCCGGTGGTGCACAGGCTGGTCCAGCCTCCACCCTTCGTGTGGAGACAGCGCCCTGGTGGAGGAATCCTACACTTCCTCTGTTTGTAAGCTGCTAAAGTCTCTGCTTCATTCCCCAAAACTGATACTTCTCCTGTCATGGTCATTACATTACATACTGTCCTCAGTACATGATGTTCTTTCTGATATTCCTGTTTCTTTGTATAAATGTAAGCCTGTTTGCAGCAGCTGATCAACTTTTCCCTGCAGTCAGCCTCATGCCCTGTGTGTGTGTGTGTGTGTGTGTACAAAAGTTTCAACATGGTATTAATATAATAGGCAAGCAGCCTTCATTTAAATGATTAATTCTCACACCACCGGTAGCCAGTGCAGGGCCCACCAACCAGGAGCGAGTTGCAGCAGTGTCACACCCAGGTTCCTAGTTCAGAGCCAATCAGGGTCCAGTATGGAACTGACACGGTGTGATGAGGTAACCTGAAGCCTCCAGGTCACAAACTCTGGGAGTGGACGCTACAGTCGAACACGTCCTGTGTCCCGCTGTTAAACTTCAGAAACATATTTACAGATTCACAGATTCTGGAGTTTTACATGATGGAGAAGATGTACGAGAATTTCTAACTGGTTAACTGATATAAATATATTTATGTATAAAAATAGTTTATCTCACAGTTAACACACTGATTTTCAGATCAGTTCAACCGTCTGAACTCTGTCTTTATTTCATCCAACAGCAGGATGCTGCCACACACACACACTAACACACACACACACAGTAACACACACACACACTAACACACACACACACTAACACACACACACACACAGTAACACACACACACACTAACACACACACACACTAACACACACACACACAGTAACACACACACACACAGTAACACACACACACACTAACACACACACACACTAACACACACACACAGTAACACACACACACAGTAACACACACACACACACACACACACACACACACACAGTAACACACACACACACTAACACACACACACACTAACACACACACACACACACACTAACACACACACACACAGTAACACACACACACACACTAACACACACACACTAACACACACACACAGTAACACACACACACACTAACACACACACACACAGTAACACACACACACACAGTAACACACACACACACACTAACACACACACACACTAACACACACACACAGTAACACACACACACTAACACACACACACAGTAACACACACACACACTAACACACACACACACACTAACACACACACACACACACACACACACTAACACACACACACACTAACACACACACACAGTAACACACACACACACAGTAACACACACACACACACACACACACACACACACACACACACACACACACACTAACACACACACACTAACACACACACACACACTAACACACACACACACTAACACACACACACACACACACACACACACAGTAACACACACACACACTAACACACACACACACACTAACACACACACACTAACACACACACACTAACACACACACACACAGTAACACACACACACACTAACACACACACACACACACACACACACACACACACACACACACACACACACACAGTAACACACACACACTAACACACACACACACACACACACACACACACACAGTAACACACACACACACACACACACACACACACACACACACTAACACACACACACAGTAACACACACACACACACAACACACACACACACAACACACACACACACACACACACACACACACACACACACACACACACACACACACACACACACACACACACTAACACACACACACACAACACACACACACTAACACACACACACACACACACACACACACACACACACACACACACAACACACACACACACACACACACACACACACACACACACACACACACAGTAAACACACACACACACACACACACACACACACACACACACAGTAACACACACACAGTACACAACACACACACAGTAACACACACACACACACACACACACTAACACACACACACAGTAACACACACACACACACTAACACACACACACTAACACACACAGTAACACACACACACACACACACACACACACACACACACTAACACACAGACAGTAACACACACACACACAGTAACACACACACACACACAGTAACACACACACACACACACAGTAACACACACACACACTAACACACAGACAGTAACACACACACACACACAGTAACACACACACACACACACACACACACACACACACACACACACACACACACACACACACTCTGATGGTTGTTTCACTTCTTGTTTCTTCTCACAACAGAATCGTTCTGATTGTGAAACTCGATGACGTGAATCTTCAACTGTCACATGAAGCTTCGTAACAAATCCGTCTGATCGTGTCTGATTATTGATCGGAGCCCTGATCGGTTAGTGTGACTGCTCTGAAATACGGAGGCTGATTCTTCAGCTCGGCTCAGTTTCCAGACGCAGGACTGAATGTCTTCAATGTGTTTGTCTGGGTTTATTTCTTTAGTTCGTTTAAGAACTAGTGATTGATGCATGTTGCATGTTAAGCATTCAGGGCTGCCTGAGTTATAATACATGACTCTGAGACCAGGGCGTTCCTGTTCATTGGGATTTACATGAACCTTGTGTTTACGTTTCTATCTGCTGTAGATTTGTGAAAAACACATAAAAGTGTTTCGTAAACAAGAAAACAAAACTTCAGCTTTGGTCGGCGGCCGCTGTCTGCTCACCGCTGCTGTAAGAGATGGAGGAATAAATCCACAGTGAAGCATCATGGACGCTTCTACAGGTTACTGCCGCTAACGGCAGAGCTCAGGCAGCGTTACAGAGCCACTGAGGTTTCTGTTCTTCTGATCACGTTCGTCAGGCTGAAACCAGCGAGAGTTACCGACCATCAGCTCATTTATCCCTCACACCTCGCTCTGTCACTCCTCATTAAAACACCTCACTGTCACTCCTCATTAAAGTTTCTGCTGTACTGATGTCGGTCGTTCCACCATTGTAGAGCCAGGACAATGTTGGGATTTTGTTGAGCGGTAGTTGGGCCCCCTTGTGGTGACGGTGTAGCAAGCCAATTGGCAGTAGCAGAGCGTAGTGGACGGGCTGGGGTACCAAGTACCAGTATCTTGAATCGGATTAGCAGCCACTGTCAGCGCGTTCGTTTATTTGCAAAAGAAAAGTCTGGAGAGAAGCTATTCCTTAATTAGGCATTTATTAAAGAATTGGAGGATCAAAAGCATCTTGTACAAAGATCTTTTCTGTTCAGAAAACCACAGTCAGCGAGCTGTTAATCTGTAGCCATCATCCTCAAAACAATGCTATTCTTAACATTACACAGAGTTTTAAATGAGAATGTACAACTATCTGATAGGTTTCTACAGAGGTGGGGAGGAGCTGTGGTTTAGACTGAGCTCTCCCTCCGGTGGTGCACAGGCTGGTCCAGCCTCCACCCTTCGTGTGGAGACAGCGCCCTGGTGGAGGAATCCTACACTTCCTCTGTTTGTAAGCTGCTAAAGTCTCTGCTTCATTCCCCA